>NW_027174141.1:0-88060 GCF_000499845.2 Phaseolus vulgaris | reverse complement strand
TCATAGAATGTAGACAAATGTGAACATGGATTCTCATGATCCATTGCTTTGAATTGATGGGTAATGATGAGAGTGATAAAAGCGGGTTTTATTTCCAAGGCCTTGGCGGTAGCAGGTATTGTAAAGAAAAATGTCTTGGCCCTTTATACTTGACATAATCTCCAAGTGTCCTCTTAGGAGTTGGTGCTTGATTTTCTGTCATGTTACTTTCCTGAAAAGTATTAGTGAAAAAAACAGGGGTATTTATTTTTCTTTTTTTAAAAAATAAAATAAAATAAATTAAAGAAAAATAAAATAAATTTAAAGATAAAATAAAAACAAATCTTCAAAATAAAATAAAAAAACAATAAACAAAAAATATTAAATATTCAATAAAACACTAAAATGACGCTAATGCTTTGTTTGGATTAGAGGGTGTGGGGGAGTGGAAAGTTGAGGGTGGGGGGGAGTGGAAGTATGAAGAAAGTGTGAAGAAAATTGAGGTTGTTTGGTTTGAGGTATGTTAGAGTAGATGTGTGAGGAAAAGTTATTGAAATTTGTGAGAGAAAAAAATCACAAAAATATTCAGAAAAAAAAATAGAGATAACAACTTACTAAACTAAAACTAAAGACAAAAATAAAAGAAAACAATAAAAAAATTGAATAAATAAAAAATATAAAACAAAAATAAATAAAAATTTAAGAATAACATACTTAAAATAACAGATAAATACTAGGAGTAAAATAAAACAAAATAAAACTAAAACAAAATAAAAAAATATAATCTAAACATCTAAATACTATGTAAACTAAGTTTTCGTAAAAATAAAAACTAAAATTAATAATGATAAATAATTAAAACAAATAAATAGAAACTACGTAAACCTAAATAAAACTACGTAACTAAGCCTAACGAAAAAGAACTATAATAAAATATAATAAAATCAAAACAAAATCATAATAAAAATAAAATAAAAATAAAAACAAACTAAAATAAAATATAATAAATTAAAACCAAATCAAAGAAAGATCAAAATAAATCTGAAAATAAATAGAAACAAATAAAATCAAAATAAGAATTAAAATAATAACAGCAAATCTGCAAATTAAAAATAAAATCAAAACAAATCTAATAAAAACAATAACAAATATTGTACCGTCCTGGTAGTCGGAAGTGATGACGTGGCACCAAGCTACAGTGTAGGCGTGTTGACAAGGCGCCAGGTTGGCAGAAGAGGAGGAAGTCGGGGGCTCGTGAAGTCGCCAGTTATTAAGTTGGCGTGTTCCGATCTCCAGCATACCAGGAGATCGCCCGGTAGAAGGTGAAGTCGCCAGATGTAAACCAGGCGACCAAGCGATTGGAGATCGCCAGAGCAAGCACATCGCCAGAGATGAAGGTGGTGCAGATTATGAAGGCGGCCGGCGAGACCACAGGGAAGGTGTACGAGAGCACCCTAACTCGCCTATTCCAGTAAAGATCGCGCTCCCAAGTTAGCTATGCACTGGGCAGTACCATGCATAAATAACTTAGCCAAAAAGGGAGTCAGAAGCAGCGCCCAAGTCAAGGAGGCTCCAGATGATGGCACGTGTACGACTGGATGCGAGCCACGTGTCCCAGGTCTGTAACTGCCAGGAGAGAGAAAGTAACCAGGTATATAAGAGTTCTCAACGAACTTTCTGAGGTACGCACGTTCAGATTATACTCTTTACGCTTGCGAGTTCTAGAGCTTACTGTGAGAGAGAACATTGCACGGTTCCTTGAGATTTCTTGAGTGTTCTTGCTCTTAGTATTTGGTGGTTCGGTCACTGACTTGGGCGTTGGAGTGCGATCGGCCGCAGCGGCGCCGCTCTGTTCTTTTGCAGGTTCTTGAGGTAGATCTTGAAGAAGGACGGAGGTTTGAAGCGGTGCACACGTCGATCCTTTGACGAGGCAGGTTCCAGCGTTCTGGTCAACAGGCAGGATCATCAGGCGCCCACCGTGGGGCCGTGTAAAACCTGTTCCCATCCACAGCGTGAGTTCTTGGAGGTTTTCGTGATTTTCTGTGTGGTTGTGTGCTGGTGCAACCGTAGTTTGCTGTTCGCTTGAGATTTGTCGGGGTTTTCGCGTTTTTCGCCGCTCGTTTGGATTTTTGTTCGGTGAAGTGAGGTTTTCTGCTGTTTATGCGTGATTTGTTCGGTGGAGTTTGAGTTCCTTCGCTTGTTTGGTTATCCGTGGGAGAAGCGGTGGTTTCTGGTGGAGTTGCAGGTTTCTTTGGAGGTTCGCGGTGTTCTTGAGTTTCTTGCAGAGTTTCGCACAGTTTTTTCCGATTGATCGCTGAATCGTAGCTGAAGTAAGTGTTGTTCGCTGCATTCTGTGATTCGCTAAGTTTCATGAGAAAAATGAGAAGCAATCGTTCAAGTCCGGTTGCGCCCGTCGCTGCTGAAGGCGCCGCCGCCATGACCATGGCGCAGATGGCAGAGATGATGCGTTCGTTGCAGGCAACTGTGGAAGCCTCGCGCATAGAACAGGCGAGAATGCATGAGGACCTGGTCGCCTCTCGCGCCAGGAATGATGAGCTTAGCAAGGTGACGGAGGAGCTGCGTCAAGCTCTTCGGGAGCAGCAAGGGCGTTCTGTTGCTGAAGAGGTTGCGCCGTCGTCGCAACCTCGTGTTTTTCCGATGCCTTTTGATCAGGCGATTACTGACACGCCTATTCCTACGAGCGTGGTTCCGGTTAAGGCTGTTTTCACCGGCATGGAGGATCCCGAAGCTCACCTCACCACGTTCCATACACAGATGATGCTGTTAGGGGGATCAGACGCCGTGTATTGCAAGATGTTCGTGAGCACGCTCCAGGGAACGGCGCTGGAATGGTTTGTGAGCCTGCCTAACGGTCACATAACCAGTTTTCAACAGTTCTCGAAGATTTTCGTCGAGCAGTACATTGTGAATAAGACACCACCCAGGGTGTCTTATGATTTGTTTGATATAAGGCAGTGATCCTGCCTGTTGACCAGAACGCTAGAAACTGCCTCGTCAAAGGATCGACGTGTGCACCGCTTCACACCTCCATTCCTCTTCAAGATCCACCTCAAGAACCTGCAAAGAAACAGAGTGGCGCCGCTGCGGCCGATCGCACTCCAACGCCCAAGTCAGTGACCGAATCACCAAATACTAAGAGAACAAGAACCGTGCAAATCCTCTCTCACAGTAAGCTCTATAACTCGCAAGCGTAAAGAATGTATTATGAACGTGCGTACCTCAGAAAGTTCGTTAAGAACTCTTATATACCTGGTTACTTTCTCTCTCCTGGCAGTTACAGACTTGGACACGTGGCTCGCATCTAGTCGTACACGTGCCTTCTTCTGGAGCCTCCTCGACTTGGGCGCTGCTTCTACTCTCTCTTTGGCTAAGTTATTTATGCATGGTGCTGCCCAGTACATAGCTAACTTGGGAGTGCGATCTCTACTGGAACTGGCGAGTTAGGGTGCCTTCATACACCTTCCCTGTGGTCTCGCCGGCCGCCTTCATAATCTGCACCACCTTCATCTTTGGCGATGTGCTTGCTCTGGCGATCTCCAATCACTAAGTCGCCTGAGTCTACATCTGGCGACTTCATCTTTAACCCGGTGATCGCCGATTCTGGTATGCTGGAGATCGGAACACGCCAACTTAATAACTGGTGACTTCACGAGCCCCCCGACTTCCTTCCCTTCTGCTAACCTGGCGCCTTGTCAACACGCCTATACTGTAGCTTGATGCCACGTCATCACTTCCGACTACCAGGGCGGTACACAAGCCCCCCAGTCTTAAGCGAAGACTTGTCCAGCGAAAAGACTAGAAGAGTCACGTCAACACCGGTCTACGTGGCACTGACGCAGAATTCCAAACGGTTGTACCTGCTACTTCTCTGACGCTCCACAAAACCCCTCACCCATCGTTCGACACGTGGCTTCATCAACGGTTACCTTCAGCTACCGTTTGCCCTTCCCAAACCCATTTCGAAAAAACTCTTAAACCCATTTTCACTCCGCACTGTTGCATCACTTTCCCTCGTATTCACAAACGCTCTAACCTTCTTCTGCAAAAAACTCTCCGCGCTCTCCAACATTCTGAATCACCATCATCCTTCATCGTCTTCCTGATCATCAAAAGGTACCTACTTTCCTTCTTCTGCTGGTTTTCCTTGCATTTTAACCGATTTGCATCATCCTGTAACTGCCTGATGCATACGCTGTGGGTTGCTTTTTCCATTTCTCCTTCTACGTAACTTAGGGCTTCGTCAATCATCGCAACGAACCTACGTTCGTTCGTTTTTCACCTTCCTTCCATGATCGAGTCAGCCTCTGTAACCCCTGATCATTTTTTCCTTTTCTTCTTCCTTTGCAGCTGCAACAATGACTCGCACAAAGATCACCCCGAATCCTCCTCCTTCATCACGAAACCCCCCTTCACAAGCACACGACCCACCACGAGTTCGTGGCGCTTCATCTTCCCAGGCTGAGAGGCCTGCGTCTTCCCGCCCTAACCTGGCCCAGGCGACTCCACCTATCGCCGGAGGAGCCCCCGCTCCCTTGCCAGACTTCAAAACCCTGTATCCCTGGGCCAACTCGACCCTTCTGAGGGAGACATCTTCTGTGAACACTGCTGGAGCAGTTTTGCGGCTGACAAAGGGGGATGAGCTTCATCAATCATTTCATAAGGAGCACGACGAAAAGATGATAGTGCTACCTTGCCCCCCCGATCTGCCCATTTGCGCCGACGATAAGGTGAGCGTTGACGGGCCCTTCTGCTTCGTCTACACAACCTTATTCAAGAAGGTGAAGCTCAAGTTCCCTTTCACCCGTTTCGAAAGGGAGCTCCTTACCGAGCTCAACATCGCCGCCGCCCAGCTCCATCCCAACAGCTGGGCGTTTGTGCGAGCGTTCCAAGTGATGTGCGACCACCTGGGGCTGCCCGCATCCGTGGACGTATTTTTGTTTCTCTTCGAAGCCAAGCACCTAGGAGACCGCCTGTGGGTTAGCTTGAATGCGATTGCTGGGAGGTCAATCTTCTCCATCTTCCAGCAATCCTATAAGGACTGGAAAGGGAAGTTCGTCCAAGTGCGCCCTAACGACAAGGACGCCTCCCTACTCGACGGCTTCCCCTTATACTGGGTGGACAAGGGGAAGAAAGAGTCCAAGAGCTGCTTCAGGAGACCCAGAAGTCCTGACAGCATGGGAGCGTTGGACCGAGATCTCTGCCTTTCCTGGAAAACGGTCGCGGATGCCAACATCACTTTCCTTACCACCACCCTGATCTGCTTCGAATTCTACGAGGACCAACTCGAAATTCGAATAGGTTAAAACATTTAAACTGTTGTTTTAATACTGCTTCTATTTGACTGTTTCTGGGCGTCTTGTGCGTTATGCGCAAGACTTTGGTTTTATTTTTCCTGCACTGATCATCTGCTTTGCTGCATACTGCCTTATGCACTTATTTTCTTTCTGAGGTAACCCATGCATTTTCGTTCTATGCAGATAACATGCTGGGCAAGGGTATGCTCGCTGAGTTGAGGGCGCTCGCCCGAACCCACGGGTTGGCAATGGGCTCTCAAACAGTGCCAAATTCTATGGTGGAGATCGCCGCCACTCAGGGCCGATCGCCACCTAAGGGCCCAGCACCCTCCGACGTCCAACCCGCCGCCCAGCGGAAGAAACTTGTCCTCAAGAGGGCTAAGAGGAAAGCTCCCCAGATAGTCCAAGAGGATGAAGAAGAAGATGACGAGGTCACCGAAGATGGCCTCGTTACAAAGAGGAAGAGGGTGGCACCTTCTTCACCACCTGCCCCGCCCCCTCTCCCAACCTCAACACCGCCATCAACACCTGCTCCGCCTCCAACAATGTCATCTCCACCAGCTCCCGCCTCCCCAGTCCAAGCGATCCCGCTGGCCACTGCGCCACCCGCGGTTGAGGCCCAAGAGCCAAACTTCATGGAGGACCCCCCGAGCGCCTCCACGCCACATGTATCAGCTGGAGGGGGTCCCCCTTCAAATGCCTCAGCCGCAGAGGTTGCTCCAATCGGGGATGAGGTCGCTCATACCTCACCGATTCTGATCACTGAATCCCCGATGTCGTCACCACGCCGAGAAGTGCCCACTGAAGAACCAGCTAAGGAAGGTGGCGACGAAAACCCCCAACAGGCCCCCACAGCGCCTCTAGTGCCTCTACAAGCAGCAAACCTCCCCCTTGAGGTCACGAGGATGTGAGAGCCTCTATCTGCTAAGCTAAAGACGATAGCAGAAGACATCCCTGCCATCATCACCAGAGCTGTGGAGAGCTCCACCAGGAGGCTCCAAGACGACCTCTTCAACCTCAAGACAGAGAACAACACCATGAAGGTTGTGGTGGAGATGTTGTCCTTCCACTTGACGCTCGCGGAGATTGAACACTCCCGAGTGGAGGACGCAATGAGCACCGAGCTCAGGTTGGCGCGCAAAGAGGCCACTGATCTCCGCCACAAAGTGCAACAACTTGCTCAAGAAAAGATCGAACTAGAGAGCAAGATTGTGCCTTACCGCGTCAGGGTGGCTGACCTGGAGGCTCTCATGAAGGCTGACGCCGTCAAGGTGCAGAAATTAGAGAAAAGGTCAGCCGAGCGAGAGACCCTCCTTGGGCAGGTGGAAAAGGCAAGGGACGACGCCATAGCTGATCTCGCCGAGGCCAACGAAGAGAAGGGAAAGGTAGCTGCTGAATTGGCCCAAGTGCAAGCGGAATCCAAGAAGGTTGCTGAAGACCTTCTCCAGGCTCAAGAGACCAATGATCAACTTAAGAAGCAGGTTGAAGAGCTGGAGCAACAAAATAAGTGATGGAGATCAAGCCCAAGAGAACATGGAGGCCACTCATCAAGCTCAAGAAGAGGTGGAGGCACAAATGGAGGACGCCCATGGAGGTCAAAGTCCACCTCAAAGGATTACAAGAAGCATGTTCAAAGCCTTGGGAGCTAGAGGACATTTATTTTCTCTTTTTGTAGTGTCTTTAGTTGAAGGTGCTTAGAGGGAAACCTTAGAAACCTCTTTTGTTATAGCATCTTTTAGGTTTTAAATAGGACCTTTAGGGGGGTGTATTAGTAGATAGGTGTAGGAGTAAATAAGGAGGTGCCAAAGTGAGAGAAAGGATCACACCTTCCTCATGCCTTGTTTTTGGCGCAAATTCTAGAAGCTTTTTGGGAGGGAGTTTTTTTGAATTTGTGTAGCTTACATTTCAGCACCTTAGGCTATAAATAGAGGTGCTCTCTTTGTAAAATTCAGATTTGATTTTATCTAAAGAAACTATACTCAAAATTGGAGTGAGCATTTGGAGAGCTTTTGAGCTTCTACTCTAGTCTTATCTTGAAGGACCATGGTTTCCTCAAGTGGCGGCTTGCACACTCATCTAGGAGCATCCATTCTTCTAGTGGCGTGATCATCCAACCATTCCTCCATCTTCATGAGCATTCTCTTCTCCTTCCTTTCTTCTTCTTCAATTTGTTCATGTAGCCTTGAGTTTTGAGTTGTTTTTGTTTCGGTTCCTTTAATTTTCCAGCACCTATTTTCTGTTTAGTTTTTAAATTCTGTTCGGTTCTTTTGTTTTGAAGTTCAATTCTGTTCGGTTTGTTCTTTTCCTTCTCCTTTGTTGATTCAATTTGACAATATTTGGTTCATCCAAATGAGTTTGGGATTTGGTACTTGTTTTGGTGAGTTCTTGATCTTAGAACTATGATCCAACTTCTAAGAAAGTGCCTCTACATTTTCCAGCTCAAGGTGATTCCTCAAAGTGTCAAGAATCTTGTTCTATGTGGCTATTGGAATCACATCATGTGGTATCATGAGTCTTAGGTTCATTCTTGTTTAATTGTTGAGTTGTGTGCACTTTATTTCAAGAGCTCTTTTTAATTTCTTGCAATTTAAGTTTCTGTTTTAGAATTTTAATTGAGTATTCTTGCTGTTTTTCTTTTGCTCCAAGTGTTTGTGGAAAGGTTTATGGCATTCATAATTCTTATGAGTATGGTTGCTCTTTTGGAATGGCATTATCCTTCCTAGAGTTTACCTTAAGCTTCCTTCCACTTGTTACAATTTGTGTTGTGTCTTTTAATTTTTGAATCATGTCAAGTTTTGTCTTAGTCATGTTATTCCATATATGTCATTACTTCTAGTAGTACTTTTATTGTTTTGATTGTTTCTTGCTTTGGTGTCATATAATTTTCTGAATTGATGTTGCTCCTTTGTGCATTTTCTTTTTAGAGTTGAGTTCATACTTGTATTCTAGACCTATACAAGTTCCAATACATCATTTTCTATTATGTCTTTGCTAGTTCATCATTCTGTTTTTTATTCCTATTAGGATTCCTCTGTTTCTGAAAAAAGTGCTTACTGTTTTTCCTTATTGCAACTGATTTACGTACTGCAAAATTCTGAAATTCTGGATTTGAGATATTCAAAGTGTTAGAAAAGAATAGAAAAAAGAATCATTCAAAAATATGAAGTACACAAAAAATGATAAATAAAATAAAAAAAGTGTACATTCCTGCCGAAAAAAATACGGTAATCTGGCAGTGATTTTAAAAAATTTATTTCTCTCAATTGGCTTACTGTTTTTAATTGATTCCAGTGCCATTTTTGAGTTAACATCTTGAAGTTTCTGTGGTATAAATTTCATAATCCAGTTCGCTCTAAAACGTTCCAGTTAAATCAGTGAATATCAAGCACAGTTTGCATAAAAAAAAATTTCCAGTAGCTAATATTTTTGTTTTCTTCATCTACTCTAGTGCTTTTCCTTAGGTATTCTTTTGTGTGCCTACTTTTCTCATTGAGTTCTTTATTTTCTTGATTGTCTTTCATTCTTATTCTTTGAGTTTGTCTTAAATATAGTTTTCCTTTTGCAATTACCTTTCCTTGCTTATACCTTTTTCTTGTTTGTCTTTATTGTTTCTTTGGTTTTGTGGTGGTTTGCTCTTAAGATTGGTGTGCTTGCTTTGACATATTTCATTTGAGGATTCCAAGGCCTCAAGATCAGATTGGTGCAAGAACATTATTTCTTTGAGAGTGATATCTTTTTCAGCCTTAAATTCACTTCGGCAGTTTCAATTGCAAAGCTCACTGTTTTTGCTAATTTTTAACTTGTTTGCTGTTTTGTGTGTTTGCTGTTTTTTTAATTACAAATGGCTGGATCTTCAAGTGATGCATCCTACAAGCAGAATTCTCCTTCCAAAGCTTCCATTCTTGGTGAATTACATGAAGCTCAAAGAACAATTAGAAGGTTGGAGGAAAAAATGCAAAAGATGGAGGTCCAACAAACTAGACCATCTCCTTCTATCCATGATGGACATCATTCTCATAGACCTTCTTCAAGAGCTTCTTCAAATGATGTTGGCCGTGAAGATGAGCATAGGAGAAGGAGACCTCCACCCCAAGTCCATGGACAAAGACATCATCACCAAGGGGAAAGAATTCACTACGGCAATGGCTTCTACCATGATGCAAAGTCCAAGCTTCCTTCGGTCAAACTACCTTGTTTTAATGGTTCTAGTGATCCAAATGTGTATTTAGATTGGGAGGCTAAGTGTGAACAAATTTTTGAGATCCATGAGATCCAAGATGAGCATAAGCTCAAGCTAGCCACCCTAGAGTTTAGTGATTATGCCATGAAATGGTGGCATGGAATTGTAAAGGACATTATCTATCACAAGGGTCCTCCCGTGGACTCTTGGAACTCTTTAAAGGATCATATGCGCGCTAGGTTTGTGCCCCCACATTTTAGGAAAGACCTCATGTTGAGACTCCAACGGTTTCAACAAGGCACGCTAAATGTGGATGAATATTATAAGGAGCTTGAGACGCTTGTGCTTAAAATTGAATTAGAAGAAAGTGAAGAAGCCATGGTTGCTAGGTTTGTGAGTGGTCTTAGGAAGGATATCCAAGACATTGTTGAGTTACAAGAGTATTCATCATTGGGCTCTTTAGTTCATCTTGCAATGAAGGTGGAAGCCCAACTTGCTAAGAAAAACTCTTTTAAAAATGCTTCCAATAATGGATACTACTCCAAGTCTTGGAGAAACAAAACTTCTTTTTCAAAACATCCTTCCAAAGATTCTTCTTTCAAACCCAAGGAATCTAAGCCATCAACATCTAGACCTAAGTCTCCCACTAGAACATCTAACACTAAATGCTTTAAATGTATGGGTTATGGTCATATTGCTGCAAATTGTCCTTCAAAACGAAGTATGTACATGCATGAGGGCATTGTAGTTAGTGAGCATGATTCGGATTCTTCAAAGCATTCATTGCATTCTCATGCATCTAGTGAGGAAGAGAGTGAATGTCCACTTGAAGGGGACTTGTTAGTTGTGAGAAGACTTCTTGGACAAGTTTCACAACCTTTTGATGAAAGTCAAAGGGAAAATATTTTCCATACAAGATGTCTTATTCAAAACAACATTTGTTCCTTGATAGTGGATGGGGGTAGTTGTGCAAATGTGGCTAGTACAAGAGTAGTAGATAAGCTTGGATTGCCTACTATCTCTCATACAAAGCCCTACAAATTACAATGGCTTAGTGAAGTAGGAGAAATAATTGTTAATAAACAAGTCCTCATCCATTTCTCCATTGGAAAATACAAAGATGAGGTATTATGTGATGTTGTGCCCATGGAAGCCACTCATGTTCTTTTGGGAAGGCCTTGGCAATTTGATAGAAAAGTTTTACATGATGGCTTTACCAACAAATTATCTTTTGAATTCCATGGTCACAAGGTTACTTTAAAATCTCTCTCTCCAAGAGAAGTCCATGAGGACCAAGTTATCATGAAGAAAAAGAGGGAGAGTGAAAAAGATAAAAAAGATAAAAAAGATAAGAGTTCTAAGCCTACACTCCTTGTGTCTAGGCGTGACATTGAAAGGGAAATAGTGGCTCATCATCCTCTTTTTTTAGCCATCCCTAGAACTCTTAGCATAGAAACACTTGTTGATAGTCCTCATTGCTTGGAAAATTTGGTAGAAGAGTTCAAAGATGTGTTTCAAGATCCTCCAAATGGACTTCCACCTTTGAGAGGGATTGAGCACCAAATTGATTTGATACCGGGCTCTTCTTTACCAAATCGTCCCGCATATAGGACCAATCCAAGTGAAACCAAGGAAATTCGCCAACAAGTTGAGGCTTTGATTGAAAAAGGGTGGGTGCAAGATAGCATGAGTCCTTGTGCTATGCCTATCATCTTAGTGCCAAAAAAGGATGGCACATGGCGAATGTGTTCGGATTGTAGGGCCATAAATAACATAACCATTAAGTATAGGCATCCCATACCTAGACTAGATGATTTGTTGGATGAATTACATGGTTCAAAAATCTTTTCAAAGATTGATCTTAAAAGCGGCTACAATCAAATCCGTATCAAACCGGGTGATGAATGGAAGACGGCTTTTAAGACCAACTTTGGTTTATATGAGTGGTTAGTTATGCCTTTTGGTTTAACTAATGCACCAAGTACCTTCATGCGCCTCATGCATCATGTTCTTAGACCTTTCATTGGTAAGTTTGTTGTGGTTTACTTTGATGACATTCTCATTTATAGCTTATCTTTGAATGACCATAGGTTGCATGTTAGGCAAGTTTTGGAAACCCTTAGGAAGGAACATTTGTATGCTAACCTTGCTAAATGTATGTTTGCTCTTGATCATATAGAATTCCTAGGGTTTGTTGTGAGTTGTAAAGGGGTCCATGTGGACAAAACCAAGGTGGTGGCCATTCAAAATTGGCCTACACCGAAATCTTTGAATGAGGTCCGAAGTTTTCATGGGCTTGCTTCTTTCTATAGAAGATTTGTCCCAAACTTTGGTACCATTGCCGCACCACTCAATGACATAGTGAAAAAGGATGTGGTCTTTCATTGGGGAGAAGCACAACAAAATGCTTTTGATACTTTGAAAGAAAAATTGACTAATGCTCCCATCTTGGCCCTTCCTAATTTCACTAAGACATTTGAGATTGAGTGTGATGCTTCAAGTATAGGTATTGGGGCTGTTCTCCTTCAAGAGGGCCACCCCATAGCCTATTTTAGTGAGAAATTGAAGGGAAGTCATCTCAACTATTCCACCTATGATAAGGAATTATATGCACTTGTTAGGGCTTTGTTTACTTGGCAACACTATCTTTTTCCCAAAGAGTTTGTGATACATAGTGATCATGAATCTCTTAAATATTTGAAAAGCCAAAACAAACTTAACAAGAGGCATGCTAAGTGGGTGGAATTCATTGAGCAATTTCCTTATGTGATCAAACACAAGCAAGGCAAAATAAATATTGTGGCGGATGCTCTTTCTAGAAGATACACCTTGCTAAATCTTTTAACCTCTCAATATCTTGGTTTTGATCACATTAAGGAACTTTATCATGATGACCTTGATTTTTCTCCCATCTATCAAGAGTGTCTTAAAGGAGGACACAAAGACTTTTTTATTCAAGATGGCTTTCTTTTTAAAGGAAAACGTCTTTGTGTTCCCCAATGCTCTATTAGATTATCTCTTGTTAGAGAAGCTCATGAGGGGGGTTTAATGGGACATTTTGGGGTTGCTAAAACTTTGGATGTGTTGCATGAACATTTCTTTTGGCCTCATATGCATAAACATGTTCATAGTTTGTGTGATAAATGCATAGCTTGCCGCAAAGCTAAGTCTAAAATGCATCCCCATGGTCTTTATACTCCTCTTCCTATCCCTTCAATGCCTTGGGTGGATATATCTATGGATTTCATTTTAGGCTTACCCAAGACATCAAAGGGAAAGGACTCCATTTTTGTGGTAGTGGATCGTTTTTCAAAGATGGCTCACTTTATTCCTTGCCACAAAGTGGATGATGCATGCCACATTGCAAACCTCTTCTTCCAAGAAGTGGTTCGCTTGCATGGGATTCCTAGGTCTATAGTGTCCGATAGAGATCCTAAGTTCTTGAGTCACTTTTGGAAGACCTTGTGGGGCAAGCTTGGAACTAAGCTTTTATTTTCTACCACTTGCCACCCACAAACTGATGGTCAAACCGAGGTGGTGAATAGAACTTTGGGACAACTATTGAGATGCTTTATTTCGGGGAATCCTAGAGTGTGGGAGAATTTACTACCCCATGTTGAGTTTGCATATAACCGAGTAGTAAATTCTACCACCTCCCATTCTCCTTTTGAGGTGGTCTATGGGTTTAATCCCCTAACACCTCTTGATCTTCTTCCTATTCCCCTTCTTGACGATGTCTTGTGCAAAGATGGGGATGAAAAGGCTTCTTTTGTGAAAACTTTGCATAAAGACATCAAGAAGAGAATTGAGAAGAAGGTTGGCAAGTATGCTGAACTTGCCAATAAAAGGAGAAAAGCATTGTTGTTTGATGAGGGCGATTGGGTTTGGCTTCACTTGAGGAAGGATCGTTTTCCTACTCAAAGGAAGTCCAAACTAATGCCTCGAGGGGATGGACCTTTCCAAGTCCTCAAGAGGATTAATGACAATGCTTATGAGTTAGATATGCCTGATACATTCTTAGGTAGTCATACTTTTAATGTCAGCGATCTAACTCCTTTTTCTGTAGGTCTCCAGAATTCGTGGTCGAATTCTCTCCAACTCGGGGAGTATGATGGAGATCAAGCCCAAGAGAACATGGAGGCCACTCATCAAGCTCAAGAAGAGGTGGAGGCACAAATGGAGGACGCCCATGGAGGTCAAAGTCCACCTCAAAGGATTACAAGAAGCATGTTCAAAGCCTTGGGAGCTAGAGGACATTTATTTTCTCTTTTTGTAGTGTCTTTAGTTGAAGGTGCTTAGAGGGAAACCTTAGAAACCTCTTTTGTTATAGCATCTTTTAGGTTTTAAATAGGACCTTTAGGGGGGTGTATTAGTAGATAGGTGTAGGAGTAAATAAGGAGGTGCCAAAGTGAGAGAAAGGATCACACCTTCCTCATGCCTTGTTTTTGGCGCAAATTCTAGAAGCTTTTTGGGAGGGAGTTTTTTTGAATTTGTGTAGCTTACATTTCAGCACCTTAGGCTATAAATAGAGGTGCTCTCTTTGTAAAATTCAGATTTGATTTTATCTAAAGAAACTATACTCAAAATTGGAGTGAGCATTTGGAGAGCTTTTGAGCTTCTACTCTAGTCTTATCTTGAAGGACCATGGTTTCCTCAAGTGGCGGCTTGCACACTCATCTAGGAGCATCCATTCTTCTAGTGGCGTGATCATCCAACCATTCCTCCATCTTCATGAGCATTCTCTTCTCCTTCCTTTCTTCTTCTTCAATTTGTTCATGTAGCCTTGAGTTTTGAGTTGTTTTTGTTTCGGTTCCTTTAATTTTCCAGCACCTATTTTCTGTTTAGTTTTTAAATTCTGTTCGGTTCTTTTGTTTTGAAGTTCAATTCTGTTCGGTTTGTTCTTTTCCTTCTCCTTTGTTGATTCAATTTGACAATATTTGGTTCATCCAAATGAGTTTGGGATTTGGTACTTGTTTTGGTGAGTTCT
Source organism: Phaseolus vulgaris (assembly GCF_000499845.2). Lineage (NCBI taxonomy): Eukaryota > Viridiplantae > Streptophyta > Magnoliopsida > Fabales > Fabaceae > Phaseolus > Phaseolus vulgaris. The sequence continues at coordinate 73,599 of NW_027174141.1, read as the reverse complement.
TGATCTTAGAACTATGATCCAACTTCTAAGAAAGTGCCTCTACATTTTCCAGCTCAAGGTGATTCCTCAAAGTGTCAAGAATCTTGTTCTATGTGGCTATTGGAATCACATCAATAAGGAGCTGAAAGAGCAAACTGAAGATCTCAAGAAGCGGATTGAGGAACTTCAGAAGCAGATTGAAGAACTCAAGCTGAACTCTGCTCAAATTCTGGCTGCTGGATTCGAAGCTGCATGGGAACAATTTGCCTGCTTGTTCCCCGACCTGGATCTCAGCATGGTGTCACTGAATAATGAAGTGGTGGATGGAAAAGTGGTGCCCGCCGAAGACTGATCAATTTAATCCATCCGTTGCTTTTATACTTTCCCTTGTATACAGCTTGCAACAGACTTTATGCCTTTTCGTATATATGTTTTGAACTGATATTAACTGTTAATGACAAAGGTCTACGTTCTTCCTCTTATAACTTCTTTAATCGCTTCAACTTTCCTTGCTTGCTTAATTCCAAAGAAAAGACTTAGGAAAACTGTAGGCACGACCTTTGACTTAACTGCTTCGAATCACCTCAACTTCGAATAATAATCACATTTATCAACTCGTAACTTAAGGCAATAAACCTTAGCGTAAAATGATACCTTAAGCATCAAACTTTGACTCAGCTACTGGCTTAAACACTGCTTCACCCGATCTGCTCCATCAAAACGGGTCTTTTAACTTTTTCGCCACTGTTTGAACTTTTCCTGGTCGCCAGAAACTCTTGGCGATCAGCTTCTTTCTGGCTTCACGCCTTGGCCATTGTTCTTTGATCTGGGGGTAGAGACGCCTTTCGGATCCTTCTCTACCGCCTTGTGCTTCAAAGCAAGAAACCGGGTGGCTAGGCGTTCTCTTCGAACCTACCTCAGAACTTCTTCCACCCTCTACACCGTACCTGAACTCGTTCGAGACGAGAAGGATTTTATCTTGCCTGAATTCGCTCATAGGCGAGAAGGTCTTTAACTCGCCTGAACTCGCTCATAGGCGAGGAGGTCTTTTACTCGCCTGAACTCGCTCACAGGCGAGAAGGTCTTTGAATCATGCCTCTACATTGCCCCAGGGGTTACATCTTCTCGCCCCCAGAAACACGGAGGACTTTTACTTGCCTCCACATTGCCCCGGGGGTTACATCTTCTCGCCCCCAGAAACACTGAGGACTTTCACTTGCCTCTACATTGCCCCAGGGGTTACATCTTCTCGCCCCCAGAAACACTGAGGACTTTCACTTGCCTCTACATTGCCCCGGGGGTTACATCTTCTCGCCCCCAGAAACACTGAGGACTTTCACTTGCCTCTACATTGCCCCAGGGGTTACATCTTCTCGCCCCCAGAAACACTGAGGACTTTCACTTGCCTCTACATTGCCCCAGGGGTTACATCTTCTCGCCCCCATAAACACTGAGGACTTTCACTCTTTCTCGCCTGCACTCGCTCGACGGCGAGGAGGTCTTTTACTTGCCTCAGGACGCGCGAGGGCGTTGAGGTCTTTTAACTGGTGCCTCCGATCGCCGAAAGACGATGAGGACTTAAAAACTTTAACTGATGCCTCCAATCGCCGAAAAACGATGAGGACTTAAAAACTTTTTAGAAAGCATACAACATATCTTTACTCGCCTTAAATCACGTATAAGTGACAAGGTCTTTCTTCAAAACTTTTTGGAAAATAGCAAGCATGCAATCTGAAAACGCCTTATACTTCGAAAACTCTTCTTTTATTGGGTGGCCTCATTAAAAACCCTCCTTAGGGAAAAAAGAGTGCCCCCTTCAAACTGTTTCATCAGAGACATTGTAATATAACTTTTGTGTTTGTCTTTACTTACAAAGCTCTTAACTATAGTACAACTTCAGGTGCGTGGCGTTCCAGGTGCGAGGAATCGCCCCTCCTTCCAGCGTCTCTAAGCGGTAGGCGCCGTTCCCGAGCGCCTCGGTTATTCTGAACGGTCCAGTCCACTTGGGCGACAGTTTATTCTCCATCTCGTACTGGTGGGCCTTCCTCATCACCAGGTCGCCTTCTCCAAACTGCCTTGGCATCACCTTCGAGTTATATCTTCGTTCAATCCTCCTCTTCACCGCCTCAGCCTTCAATCTCGCTTCCTCTCTAACCTCATCCAGCAGATCCAGGTTCAGCCTTCTCTCTTCATTCGAGTCTTCCTCTACAAAGTTCTGGAATCTCGGCGAGCTCTCCTGAATCTCTACTGGAATCATCGCATCACACCCATAGACTAGGCTGAACGGGGTCTCATGGGTTCCTGACTGCTCGGTGGTATGGTATGCCCAGACTATACGGGGCACCTCCTCAGCCCAACTTCCCTTGGCTTTCTCGAGCCTCCTCTTCAAACCTCTCAACAACACCCGATTAGCTGACTCCACCTGGCCATTTGTCTGAGGGTGCTCGACGGATGCAAACACTTGTTGAATTCCCACCCCTTCGCAAAGCTTCTTCAACAGGTGACTTGCAAACTGAGTCCCATTGTCCGACACCAGGCGCTTGGGCACACCAAACCGGCACACAATGTTCTTCCACACGAAACCTTCGATCTTGTGTGCGGTGATTTGGGCCACTGGTTCTGCTTCGATCCACTTAGTGAAATATTCAATCGCCACCACCAAGTACTTCATCTGCCTGATCGCCAGCGGGAAAGGTCCCAGGATGTCGATTCCCCAGGTATGAAACGGCCAAGGGCTATAGATCGTTTTCAACTCCTCGGGAGGCGCCTTATGCCAATCGGCGTGCTGTTGGCATTGTTTGCAACATTGGGCATACTTCTTGCAATCTTCTCTCATCGATGGCCAGTAGTATCCTGCACGGAGAGTCCTCGCGGCCAGAGCTCGACCCCCGACGTGGCTTCCGCATATACCTTCGTGGAGCTCCGGCATGATTCTCGTGCACTTCTCGCCATGTCTACATTCCAGGAGCGGGTGAGTGAACCCAAACCTGTACAGATCGCCATCAATCAGGGTGTACTTGCTAGAATTCTTCTTTACCTTCCTAGCCTCAGTCGGATCCAGCGGGAGAAGGCCATCCGCTAGGCACCGCTTGTACTGTGTCATCCAAGTGTCTGGCTCATGGGTAGTACAGACCTGCATCACGTTCACCTTCTCTCCCCGACATGCTCTAATTCTCGGCGATCTCAGAGTTTCTTGCGTTAGGGACTTATGGCTTCTCGCGGCTTTCTCCGTCGACTTGCTTATCTGAAGGACCAGGTGATCTGCCACAAATGCTCTCGGCGTCTTCAGAGTTTCTTGAATCACCGTCCTCTACCTACCCCCCTTGCCTGAACTGGCGAGCTTAGCTAGCAAGTCAGCTCGGGCATTCTGCTCTCTGGGCACATGCACTACTTCAAAGGAGGCAAAAGAACTCTTCAACTCCTGCACATATTCCAGATAGGCCGCCATTTGTGGATCTTTAGCCTGGAACTCGCCTGTTACTTGCCCTGTGACTAGCAGCGAGTCACTCTTAGCCATCAGCACCCTAGCTCCCATCTCCTTGGCCTGCAAAATTCCGGCGATCAGCGCCTCATACTCTGCTTGATTGTTACTGGCTTTGAAGGAAAACCTCAGAGATTGTTCGATCAGCACGCCGTTGGGTCCTTCCAATATGACTCCAGCACCGCTGCCCTGCTGGTTCGACGATCCATCCACCGAAAGTACCCAACGGAAATCGTCCCCTTCAACTCGCATTGCCTCAGATGAGAGCTCGACCACGAAATCTGCAAAGATTTGCCCCTTAATCGGGCCTCGGGGCTCATATTTGATATCAAACTCTGACAATTCTACTGCCCACTTCACCATCCTTCCTGCAACGTCAGGCTTCTTCAAGACCTTCTGGATGGGCAGGTCAGTCATCACCAGTATTGTGAAGCTATGGAAATAGTGGCGCAACCTCCTCGCCGAAAATACCACAGCCAGCGCAGCCTTCTCCAGGGCCTGATATCTCGTTTCGGGGCCCTGCAACACCTTGCTCACAAAATAAATAGGCTTCTGAGCCTGACCTTGATCTTGGGCGAGCACCGCACTCACCGCCCTCTCAGTTACAGCAAAATACAACCTGAGAGGGGTTCCCACCAGCGGTTTGCACAGGACCGGCGGGCTCGCCAAATAGTCCTTCAGCTTGACGAAAGCTTCCTCGCACTCTTTCGTCCAAACAAACTTATTGTTGCGCCTCAGGCACTGAAAATAGGGATGGCCCTTCTCTCCGCTAGCGGACACGAAGTGGGACAGGGCTGCCATCCGACCTGTTAGCTGTTGAACCTCCTTCACCGTAGCTGGGCTCCTCATCGCCAAGATGGCGGCACACTTATCAGGGTTGGCCTCTATGCCTCTTTCAGTCAAGAGGAAACCCAAAAACTTCCCAGCTTCCACGCCGAAAATACATTTCTCTGGATTCAGCTTCAATCTGAACTTGGTGATCGTCGTGAACAATTCCTCCAAGTCGGCAACGTGCTTGCTCTTTTCCGGCGAGGTCACGACCATGTCATCGATGTACGCTTGCACGTTCCATCCCAGCATTGGTGCCAACACTCGATCCATCAGCCTCTGGTACGTGGCCCTCGCGTTCTTCAGCCCAAACGGCATCACCTTGTAGCAATAGCACGACCTCTCCGTCATGAAGGCTGTCTTCTCTTCATCCATGGGATGCATCTTGATCTGATTATACCCCGAGAAGGCATCCAGGAAATTCAGCAACTTACACCCTGCAGCACTGTCAACCAGGGCGTCTATACTTGGTAAAGGATACGAATCCTTTGGGCAAGCTTTGTTCAGGTCGGTGAAATCGACGCACATGCGCCATTTCCCGTTACTCTTCTTCACTAGCACGACATTCGCCAGCCATTCAGGGTACTGGACTTCCCTGATGTGGCCTGCAGCAAGGAGCTTCTGTGTTTCATCTCTAATCGCCTGCCTCCTCTCCTCGTTGAACTTTCTTCTTCTTTGTCGCACCGGTCTCACCAAGTTGTCCATCGCCAGATGATGGCACAAGAAGTCGGGATCAATCCCGGGCATGTCCGAGGCGGACCATGCAAACGCGTCCAGATGCCGCTCAATCACCTTGGCGATCTGGTCCCGGAGCTCGACCTCCAGAGATCTTCCTAGCTTGAAGATCTTTCCCCCGATCTCTTTCTCGAGCCACTGCTCGACAGGTTTTGGCCTGGATTCCCTGGCGATCACCGCCCTGGCGATTCCCTGTTCTCTCGCTTCCTCAGGGCGATTCCGCGCCTCTTCCTCCTCCAGACCAGTGTTTCCCTCCACTAGCTCAGCGTCCACCATCTCCACGTCCCTTCCGACGGTCTCTTCTGCTACCGTCGATCTGGGCTTCACACCGGGAGGTGGGGTGGTTGTTACATAACTCACTGATCTCTTGTTTTTCAGGCTATTCTCATAGCACTTTTTCGCTTCTTTCTGATCAGACTTGATCGTGATCACCACCCCCTCCATAGACGGCAACTTTACCTTCATGTGCCGAGTCGACGGAATGGCGCCTATCCTGTTAAGCGTGGGCCTTCCCAACAGGATGTTATATGCTGAAGGAGCGTTTACGATGAGGTACTTGATTTTCTCCGTCCTCGAACCAGCCTCATCTGTAAACGTGGTTCTCAACTCAATATACCCCCTGACCTCCACCTGGTCACCAGCGAACCCATACAGGCACCCTCCATAGGGCCTTAGTTGGTCAAGGGGCAACTCCAGCTGCGTGAAAGTCGGCCAGAACATCACGTCTGCCGAACTTCCCTGGTCCACCAGAACTCTGTGGACCTTCCTTCCCGCCGTAACCAACGAAATGACTATGGGATCGTTGTCATGGGGCACAACGTCCCGAAGATCCTGCTTGGTGAACGTAATGTCTACCTCCGGCGAGTGATCTTCAAACATATCCACTGTCATCACCGACCGCGCGTACTTCTTCCTCTGCGATGCGGTGCATCCACCACCTGAGAAGCCTCCTGCAATGGTGTGGATTTCCCCGTGGATAGGCATCTCGTGTTGCTGGGCTTCTCCACCTGCTGGCTGGGAACTCGACGCTCCCCCCGTCCTCCTATCCAGCAGATAGTCATTTAGGAACCCGCTCTTAACCAGATCATCGAGCTGATACCCTAAGGACAAACACGAGTCCAAAGTGTGGCCAAAGCCCTGGTGAAACTCACACCAGGCGTCTGGCTTTGGTCCCAGCACCTTGTCGCCCACCTTCTCAGGCGCTTTCAACCTGGCAGATATATTGGGAATGGCGATCAGGTCCGCCAATCCCATGACAAACTTGTGCTTAGGCGGGCGATTGTATTCCCGGCGTGCTGGCTGCTGGCGTCCCTGGCCCCTCCCCTTGTTCCTCCTATCATAAGGATGGCGAGCCCTCTGGTCCTTCCTGGCCGCCGCCGCTGTCTCCAGCACCCGTTGCGGCTGGATATTGGTCTGGGCGCGTGGCCTAGCGGGAGCCACGCTCCCTCTCTTCTCAGCGACCTCACTTTCGTCGGCGATGTGAGCCACCGCAAGTCGCCTGACCTCAGCAAACGTTGCAGGGTGAGCCCTGATCAAGGCCTCGCAGAATGGTCCTGGCAGCACGCCCTTCTTGAATGCATAGACCAGCATTTCTTCATCCTTAGCCGGCGATCTGACCATCTGCGCTCCAAAGCGATTCAGGTAGTCTCTGAGGGACTCTCCCTGGTACTGCCTTATATCAAACAAATCATAAGACACCCTGGGCGGTGCCTTGTTCACGATGTATTGCTCGACGAAAACCTTCGAGAACTGCTGAAAATTGGTTATGTGACCGTTAGGTAGGCTCACAAACCACTCCAACGCCGTTCCCTGGAGCGTGCTCACAAACATCTTGCAATACACGGCGTCTGACCCTCCCGACAGCATCATCTGCGTATGGAACGTGGTTAGATGAGCCTCTGGATCCTCCACGCCGGTAAAGACAGCCTTAACCGGAACCACGCTCGTAGGAATAGGCGTGTCAATAATCGCCTGAACAAAAGGCATAGGGAAAACACGAGGTGGCGATGACGGCGCCACCTCTTCAGCAGAAGAACGCCCTTGCTGCTCCTGAAGAGCTTGACGCAGCTCTTCAGTCACCTTGCTGAGCTCCTCATTCCTGGCGCGAGAGGCGACCAGGTCCTCATGCATTCTCGCCTGCCTTATGCGTGAGGCTTCCACAGTTGCCTGCAACGAACGCATCATCTCTGCCATCTGCGCCATGGTCATGGCAGCGGCGCCTTCAGCAGCGACGGGCGCAACTGGACTTGAGCGATTGCTTCTCATTTTTCTCATGAAACTCAGCGAATCACAGAATGCGGCGAACAACACTTACTTTAGCTACGATTGAGTCAGCGATCTATCGGAAAAACTGTGCGAAACTCCGCGAGAAAACTCAAGAACACCGAAAACCTTCAAAGAAACTTGTAACTTCACCAGAAACCACTGCTCTTCCCACGGACAACCGAACGAGCGAAAGAACTCAACTCCACCGAACAAATCACGCGTAAACAGCAGGAAAACCTCACTTCACCGATCGAAAACCCAAACGAACGGTGTAAAACGCGAATTCACCGAACAAATTTCAAGCAAACAGCGAACGATGGTTGCACCAGCACACAACCACGCAGAAAACTTTGAAAACCTCCAAGAACTCACGCTATGGATGGGAGCAAGTTTTACACGGCCCCACGGTGGGCGCCTGATGATCCTGCCTGTTCACCAGAACGCTGGAAACTGCCTCGTCAAAGGATCGACGTGTGCACCGCTTCACACCTCCGTTCCTCTTCAAGATCCACCTTAAGAACCTGCAAAGAAACAGAGCGGCGCCGCTGCGGCCGATCTCACTCCAACGCCCAAGTCAGTGACCGAATCACCAAATACTAAGAGAACAAGAACCGTGCAAATCCTCTCTCACAGTAAGCTCTATAACTCGCAAGCGTAAAGAATGTATTCTGAACGTGCGTACCTCAGAAATTTCGTTAAGAACTCTTATATACCTGGTTACTTTCTCTCTCCTGGCAGTTACAGACTTGGACACGTGGCTCGCATCTAGTCGTACACGTGCCTTCATCTGGAGCCTCCTCGACTTGGGCGCTGCTTCTACTCTCTCTTTGGCTAAGTTATTTATGCATGGTGCTGCCCAGTACATAGCTAACTTGGGAGTGCGATCTCTACTGGAACTGGCGAGTTAGGGTGCCTTCATACACCTTCCCTGTGGTCTCACCGGCCGCCTTCATAATCTGCACCACCTTCATCTCTGGCGATGTGCTTGCTCTGGCGATCTCCAATCACTAAGTCGCCTGAGTCTACATCTGGCGACTTCATCTTTAACCCGGTGATCGCCGATTCTGGTATGCTGGAGATCGGAACACGCCAACTTAATAACTGGCGACTTCACGAGCCCCCCGACTTCCTTCCCTTCTGCTAACCTGGCGCCTTGTCAACACGCCTATACTGTAGCTTGATGCCACGTCATCACTTCCGACTACCAGGGCGGTACAGGCAGTATCAGGGAGAGTCCCTCAGAGACTACCTGAATCGCTTTGGGGCGCAGATGGTCAGATCGCCGGCCAAAGATGAAGAAATGCTAGTCTATGCATTTAAGATGGGCGTGCTGCCGGGACCATTCTGCGAGGCGTTGAGCAGGGCACACCCCACCACGTTTGCTGAGGTTAGGCGACTTGCGGTGGCCCACATCGCCGACGAGAGCGAAGTCGCTGAGAAGAGAGGAAGCGTGGCTCCCGCTAGGCCACGCGCCCAGACCAGGATCTAGCCGCAGAGGGTGCTGGAGACAGCGGCGGCCAGGAGGGATCAGAGGACTCGCCATCCTTATGATCCAAGGAAGAACAAGGGCAGGGGCCAAGGACGCCAGCAACCAGCATGCCGGGAATACAATCGCCCGCCTAAGCACAAGTTTGTCATGGGATTGGCGGATCTGATCGCCATTCCCAACATATCCGCTAGGTTGAAAGCGCCAGAAAAGGTGGGCGACAAGGTGCTGGGACCAAAGCCAGACGCCTGGTGTGAGTTTCACCAGGGCTTTGGCCATACAGTGGACTCGTGCTTAGCATTAGGATACCAGCTCGACGATCTGGTTAAGAGCGGGTTCCTAAATGATTATTTGCTGGATAGAAGGACAGGGGGCGCATCGAGCTCCCAACCAGCAGGTGCTGAAGCTCAGCAGCACGAGATGCCCACGCATGGAGAAATCCACACCATTGCAGGGGTTTCTCAAGAGGTGGATGCACCGCATCACAGAGGAAGAAGTACGCAAGGTCTGTGATGACGGTGGATATGTTTGAAGACCACTCGCCAGAAGTGGATATTACATTCACCAAGCAAGATCTCCGGGATGTTGTGCCTCATGACAACGATCCCATAGTAATTTCGTTGATAACAGCAGGAAGAAAGGTCCATAGGGTGCTGGTGGACCAAGGAAGCTCGGCAGATGTGATGTTCTGGCCGACTTTCACGCAGCTGGAGCTGCCCCTTGACCAGCTGAGGCCCTATGGAGGGTGTTTGTATGGTTTCGCTGGTGACCAGGTGGAGGTCAGGGGGTACATAGAATTGAGGACAATGTTTACAGATGTGGCGGGTTCAAGAACGGAAAAAATCAAATATCTGGTTGTAAACGCTCCTTCAACTTACAACATCCTGTTGGGAAGACCCACGCTCAACAGGATAGGAGCCATACCATCGACCCGGCACATGAAGGTGAAGTTGCCGTCCATGGAGGGGGTGGTTATCACCATCAAGTCCGATCAGAAGGAAGCAAAGAAGTGCTATGAGAATAGCCTGAAAAACAAGAGATCGGTGAGTTACGTAACAACCACCCCGCCTCCTGGTGTGAGGCCCAGATCGACGGTAACAGAAGAGATCGCTGGAAGGGACGTGGAGATGGTGGATGCTGAGCTGGGGGAGGGGAACACTGGTCTGGAGGAGGAAGAGGCAAGGAATCGCCCTGAGGAAGCGAAAGAGCTGGGAATCGCCAGGGCGGTGATCGCCAGAGAAACCAGACCAAAACCCGTCAAGCAGTGGCTCAAGAGAGAAATCGGGGGAAAGATCTTCAAGCTGGGAAGATCCCTGGAGGTTGAGCTCCAGGACCAGATCGCCAAGGTGATCGAGCGGCATCTGGACGCGTTCGCATGGTCCGCTTCGGACATGCCCGGGATCGACCCCGACTTCTTGTGCCATCATCTGGCGATGGACAACTTGGTGAGACCAGTGCGACAAAGAAGAAGAAAGTTCAACGAAGAGAGGAGGCAGGCGATCAGTGACGAAACACAGAAACTCCTCGCTGCAGGCCACATCAGGGAAGTCCAGTACCCTGAATGGCTGGCAAATGTTGTGCTGGTGAAGAAGAGTAACGGGAAATGGCGCATGTGCGTCGATTTCACTGACCTGAATAAGGCTTGCCCAAAGGATTCGTATCCTTTACCAAGCATAGACGCCCTGGTAGACAGTGCCGCAGGGTGTAAGTTGTTGAGCTTCCTGGATGCCTTCTCGGGGTACAATCAGATCAAGATGCATCCCATGGATGAAGAAAAGACAGCCTTCATGACGGAGAGATCGTGCTTCTGCTACAAGGTGATGCCGTTTGGGCTGAAGAACGCGGGGGCCACGTACCAGAGGTTGATGGATCGAGTACTCGCACCAATGCTGGGAAGGAACGTGCAAGCGTACGTCGATGACATGGTCGTGACCTCGCCAGAAAAAAGCAAGCACGTTGCAGACTTGGAAGAATTGTTCACGACAATCGCCAAGTTCAGATTAAAGCTTAATCCAGAGAAATGCATTTTCGGCGTGGAGGCTGGAAAGTTTTTGGGTTTCCTCTTAACTGAAAGAGGCATAGAGGCCAACCCTGATAAGTGTGCCGCCATCTTGGCGATGAGGAGCCCAGCTATGGTGAAGGAAGTTCAACAGCTAACAGGTCGGATGGCAGCCCTGTCTCGCTTTGTGTCAGCTAGCGGAGAAAAGGGCCATCCTTATTTTCAGTGCTTGAGGCGCAATAACAAGTTTGCTTGGACGAAGGAGTGCGAGGAAGCCTTCGTCAAGCTGAAGGAATATCTGGCGAGCCCGCCGGTCTTGTGTAAACCGCTGGTGGGAACCCCTCTCAGGTTGTATTTTGCTGTAACTGAGAGGGCGGTGAGTGCGGTGCTCGCCCAGGATCAAGATCAGGCCCAGAAGCCTATTTATTTTGTGAGTAAGGTGTTGCAGGGCCCCGAAACGAGATATCAGGCCCTGGAAAAGGCTGCGCTGACTGTGGTATTTTCGGCGAGGAGGTTGCGCCACTATTTCCATAGCTTCACCATTCTGGTGATGACTGACCTGCCCATCCAGAAGGTCTTGAAGAAGCCTGACGTCGCAGGAAGGATGTTGAAGTGGGCAGTAGAATTGTCAGAGTTTGATATTAAATATGAGCCCCGAGGCCCAATCAAGGGGCAAATCTTTGTGGATTTCGTGGTCGAGCTCTCGTCTGAGGCGACACGAGTTGAAGGGGACGACTTCCGTTGGGTACTCTCGGTGGATGGATCGTCGAACCAGCAGGGTAGCGGTGCTGGAGTCATTTTGGAAGGACCCAACGGCGTGCTGATTGAACAATCTTTGAGATTTGCCTTCAAAGCCAGTAATAATCAAGCAGAATATGAGGCGCTGATCGCCGGGATTTTGCTGGCCAAAGAAATGGGAGCCAGGGTGCTAATGGCTAAGAGTGACTCGCTGCTAGTCACCGGGCAAGTAACAGGCGAGTTCCAGGCTAAAGATCCACAAATGGCGGCCTATTTGGAGTATGTGCAGGAATTGAAGAGTTCCTTTGCCTCCTTTGAAGTAGTGCATGTGCCCAGAGAGCAGAATGCCCGAGCTGACTTGCTAGCCAAGCTCGCCAGTTCAGGCAAGGGGGGTAGGCAGAGGACGGTGATTCAAGAAACTCTGAAGACGCCGAGAGCATTTGTAGCAGATCACCTGGTCCTTCAGATAAGCAAGGCGACGGAGAAAGTAGCGAGAAGTCATAAGTCCCTGACGCAAGAGACTTTGAGATCGCCGAGAATTAGAGCATGTCGAGGAGAGAAGGTGAACATGACGCAGGTCTGCGCTATCCATGAGCCAGACACCTGGATAACACAATACAAGCGATGCCTGGCAGATGGCCTTCTCCCACTGGATCCGACAGAGGCTAGAAAGGTAAAGAAAAATTCTAGCAAGTACACGTTGATTGATGGCTATCTGTACAGATTTGGGTTCACTCACCCACTCCTGGAGTGTGTACATGGCGAGAAGTGCACGAGAATCATGGCAGAGCTCCACGAAGGTATATGCGGAAGCCACGTCAGGGGTCGAGCTCTGGCCGCGAGGACTCTCCGTGCAGGGTATTACTGGCCATCGATGAGAGAAGACTGCAAGAAGTATGCCCAATGTTGCAAACAATGCCAACAGCACGCCGATTGGCACAAGGCGCCTTCCGAGGAGTTGAAGTCGATCTACAGCCCTTGGCCGTTTCATACTTGGGGAATCGACATCCTGGGACCATCCCCGCTGGCGATCAGGCAGATGAAGTACTTGGTGGTGGCGATTGAGTATTTCACCAAGTGGATCGAAGCAGAGCCAGTGGCCCAGATCACCGCACACAAGATCGAAGGCTTCGTGTGGAAGAATATTGTGTGCCGGTTTGGAGTGCCCAAGCGCCTGGTGTCGGACAATGGGACTCGGTTTGCAAGCCACTTGTTGAAGAAGCTGTGCGAAGGGGTGGGAATTCAACAAGTGTTTGCATCCGTCGAGCACCCTCAAACGAATGGCCAGGTGGAGTCAGCTAATCGGGTGTTGTTGAGAGGTTTGAAGAGAAGACTAGAGAAAGCCAAAGGAAGCTGGGCTGAGGAGGTACCCCGTATAGTCTGGGCGTACCACACCACCGAGCAGTCAGGAACCCATGAGACCCCGTTCAGCTTGGTCTATGGGTGTGATGCAATGATTCCAGTAGAGATCCAGGAGAGCTCGCCGAGATTCCAGAATTTTGTAGAGGAAGACTCGAATGAAGAGAGAAGGCTGAACCTGGATCTACTGGATGAGGTCAGGGAAGAGGCGAGATTAAAGGCTGAAGCGGTGAAGAGAAGGATTGAACGAAGATACAACTCGAAGGTGATGCCAAGACAGTTTAGAGAAGGCGACCTGGTGATGAGGAAAGCCCACCAGTACAAGATGGAGAATAAACTGTCGCCCAAGTGGACAGGGCCGTTCAGAATAACCGAGGCGCTCGGGAACGGCGCCTACCGCTTAGAGACATTGGAAGGAGGGGCGATTCCTCGCACTTGGAACGCCACGCACGTGAAGTTGTATTACAGTTAAGAAGCCTTGTAAGTAAAGACAAACACGAAGTTATATTACAATGTTTCTGTTAAAACAGTTGAAGGGGGCACTCTTTTTTCCCTAAGGAGGGTTTTTAATGAGGCCACCCAATAAAGAGAAGTTTTCGAAGTACAAGTTGTTTTAGATTGCATGCCTGTTGTTTTCAGAAAGTTTTGAAGAAAGACCTTGTCACTTGTATGTGGCTCAAGGCAAGTTAAAGATATATTGCATGCTTTCTAAAGAGTTTTAAGTCCTCATCGTCTTTCGGCGATCGGAGGCACCAGTTAAAGTTTTAAGTCCTCATCGTCTTTCGGCGATTGGAGGCACAAGTTAAAGTTAAAGTCCTCATCGTCTTTCGGCGATCGGAGGCACCAGCTAAAAGACCTCAACGCCCTCGCGCGTCCTGAGGCGAGTTAAAGACCTCCTCGCCGTCGAGCGAGTGCAGGCGAGAAAGAGCGAAAAGTCCTCAGTGTTTCTGGGGGCGAGGAGATGTAACCCCTGGGGCAATGTAGAGGCACCAGTGAAAAGTCCTCAGTGTTTCTGGGGGCGAGAAGATGTAACCCCCGCGGCAATGTAGAGGCAAGTAAAAGACCTTCTCGCCTATGAGCGAGTTCAGGCAAGTAAAAGACCTTCTCGCCTATGAGCGAGTTCAGGCAAGATAAAATCCTTCTCGTCTCAAACGAGTTCAGGTACGGTGTTAAGGGTGGACGAAGTTTGGAGGATGGCTAAGGTAAGTTCGAAGAGAACGCCTAGCCACCCGGCCTTTTGTTCTGAAGTTCAGGAAGGTAGAGAAGGATCTGAAAGGCGCCTCTACCCCCAGATAAAAGAACAATGGCCAAGGCATGAAGCCAGAAAGAAGCTAATATCGCCAAGAGTCTTTGGCGACCAGGAAAAGTTCAAGCAGTGGCGAGAAAGTTAAAGACCCGTTCTGATGAAGCAGATCGGGTGAAGAAATGTTTTAAGCCAGTGGTTGAGTTGAAATTCGTTGCTTGAAGAGTGATTTTACGCTAAGGTTAATTGCCTTAAGATTACGAGTTGTTAAAGTGATTATTATTCGAAGCTGAAATGGTTCGAAACAGTTAAGTACGAGATCGTGCCTACGAAATTACTAAGTTATTTTTCTGAAGTAAAATTGCGCAAGGGAAGAGGAAGCAGGCAAGGAAGTTACAGAAAGAAATACAAAGGCAATTTCATTAAAGTAAATATCAGTTTGGGGTGCGTAAAAGGAAAAAGAAGAAAGTTCATTACAATTGCATACAAAGAAAAAGCATAAAGGTGGCGGATGAGGGGAAATTGATTAGTCTTCGACGGGAACCACCTTCCCATCCACCACCTCGTTGTTTAAGGACACCATGCTGAGATCCAGATCGGGGAACAAGCATGCAAACTGTTCCCGTGCAGCCGCGAATCCAGCAGCCAGAATTTGGGCAGAACTCATGTTAAGATCTTCGATCTGTTTCTGGAGTCCTTCAGTTTGTTCCTTCAGCCCCTTATTCTGCTGCTCCAGCTCTTCAACTTGCTTCTTGAGTTTTTCGTTGATCTCTTGAGCTTGGAGAAGGTCTTCAGCAACTTTCTTGGATTCTGCTTGCACTTGGCCCAGTTCAGCAGTGATCTTCCCCTTCTCTTTGTTGGCCTCAACAAGCTCAGCCATGGCGTCATCCCTCGCCTTCTCCACCTTGCCAAGGAAGATCTCCCGGTCGGCTGACCTTTGTTCCAGTTTCTTCACCTTGGCGGCGTCAGTTTTTATGAGAGCCTCCAGGTCAGCCACCTTGACGCGATAAGGAACAATCTTGCTCTCTAGTTCGATCTTTTCTTGAGCCAGTTGCTGCACCTTATGGCGGAGTTCAGTGGCCTCCTTGCGCGCCAACCGGAGCTCGGTGCTCATCGCATCTTCTACTCGGGAGTGTTCAATCTCCGCGAGTGTCAGATTGAAGGACAACTTCTCCACCTCAACCCTCATGGTGCTGTTCTCGGTTCTAAGGTTGAAGAGGTCGTCCTGGAGCTTCCTGGTGGAGCTCTGCACAGCTCTAGTAATGATGGCGGGGATGTCTTCTGCTATCGTCTTCAGCTTGGCAGATAAAGGCTCCCACATCCTCGTGACCTCGAGAGGGAGGTTTGCTGCTTGTAGAGGCGCTGGGTGGGCCTGTTGTTGGTTTTCGTCGCCACCTTCTTTAGTTGGCTCTTCAGTAGGCACTTCTGGGCGTGGTGGCGACGTCGGGGATTCGGTAATCAAGATTGGAGAAGTATGGGCAACCTCATCCCCGATTGGAGCAATGTCTGCAGCTGAGGTATTTGAAGGAGGACCCCCTCCAGCTGATACATACGGTGTGGAGGCGCTCGGGGGGTCCTCCAAGAAATTGGCTTCAGCGGCCTCAACCGCGGGTGGTGCAGTTGCCAATGGAATGGCTTGGACTGGCGAAGCAGGAGCTTGTGGGGGTGGCGATGATGGAGGTGGAGTAGGCGTAGATGGCGGCGTTGATGTGGGAAGAGGGGGTGGTGCAGATGGTGAAGAAGGTGCCACCCTCTTCCTCTTCGTAACAAGACCATCTTCAGTGGCCTCGTCGTCCTCTTCTTCCTCCTCGTGGATCACCTGGGGGGCTTTCCTCTTGGGCCTTTTGAGGACAAGTTTCTTGCGTTGGGCGGCGGGTTGGACGTCGGAAGGAGCTGGGCCCTTGGGTGGCGATCGGCCCTGTGCGGCGGCGATCTCCACCACCGAATTTGGCACTGTTTGGGAACTCGTTGCCAACCCGTGGAGTCGGGCAAGCGTCCTTAATTCCGCAAGCTTGCCCTGGCCCAACATATTATCTGCATAGAGCCAAAATGCATGGGTTAGTTCAGAGAGAAGATAAATGCATAAGGCAGTATGCAACGGCAAAGCAGATAAAGAGTGCAGAAAAATAAAACCAAAGTCTTGCGCACAACGCACAAGACGCCCAGAAACAGTTAACAGAAGTAAGTATTAAAACAAGAACTTAAGCTTTCTAACCTATTCGAATTTCGAGTTGGTCCTCGAAGAATTCGAAGCAGATCAGGGTGGTGGTGAGGAAGGTGATGTTGGCATCCGCCACACTCTTCCAAAAGAAGCAGAGATCTCTGTCCAATGCGCCCATGCTATCAGGACTTCTAGGTCTCCTGAAGCAGCTCTTGGACTCTTTGCTCCCCTTGTTTACCCAGTACAAGGGGAAGCCGTCGAGTAGGGAAGTGTCCTTGTCGTTGGGGCGCACTTGGACGAACTTTCCCTTCCAGACTTTATAGGATTGCTGGAAGATGGAAAGGATTGATCTCCCAGCGATCCCATTCAAGCTTACCCACAGGCGGTCTCCTGGGTGCTTGGCTTCGAAGAGAAACAAAAATACATCTACAGATGCTGGCAACCCCAGATGGTCGCACATCACTTGGAACGCCCGCACAAACGCCCAGCTGTTGGGATAGAGCTGGGCGGCGGCGATGTTGAGCTCGGTTAGAAGCTCCCTCTCAAAGCGGGTGAAGGGAAATCTGAGTTTCACCTTCTTGAATAGAGTTGGGTAGACAAAGCAGAAGGGCCCATCGTTGCTCGGCTTGTCGTCGGCGCAAACTGGCAGATCGGAGGGGCAAGGTAGCACTGTCATCTTCTCATCGTGCTCCTTGTGGAATGATTGATGAAGTTCATCCCCCTTCGTCAACCGTAGAACTGCTCCAGCAGTGTTCACAAAAGACGTTTCCCTCAACAGGGTCGAGTTGGCCCAGGGATACAGTTTTTTGAAGTCTGGTGGGGGGACGGAGGCTCCTCCGGTGACAGGTGGAGTAGCCTGGGCCAGGTTGGGGCGGGAAGGTGCAGGCCTCTCAGCCTGAGAAGATGAAGCGCCACGTACTCGCGGTGGGTCGTGTGCTTGTGAAGAGGGGTTTCGTGATGAAGGAGGAGGATTTGGGGTGATCTTTGTGCGAGTCATTGTTGCAGCTGCAAAGGAAGAAGAAAAGGAAAAATGATCAGGGGTCACAGAGGCTGACTCGATCATGGAAGAAAGGTGAAAAACGAACTAACGTAGGTTCGTTGTGACGTTGACAAAGCCCTAAGTTACGCAGAAGGAGAAATGGAAAAAGCAACCCACAACGTATGCACCAGACAGTTACAGGATGATGCGAATCGGTTAAAATGCAGGAAAAACCAGCAGAAGAAGGAAAGAAAGTACCTTTTTATGATCAGAAAGGCGATGAAGGATGCTGGTGATTCAGAATGATGAAGAGCGCTGAGAGCTTTTTTGCAAAAGAAGGTTGGAGCGTTCGCGAATACGAAAAAAAGTGATGGAACAGTGGAGTGAAAATGGGTTTAAGGGTTTTTTGAAATGGGTTTGGGAAGCGCAAACGGTAACTGAAGGTAACCGTTGATGAAGCCACGTGTCGAGCGATGGGTGAGGGGTTTGGTGGAGCGTCAGAGAAGCAGAAAGTACAACCGCTTGGAATTCTGCGTCAGTGCCACGTAGGTCGGTGGTGACGTGACTCCTTCAGTCTTTTCGCTGGACAAGTCTTCGCTTAAGACTGGGGGGCTTGTGTACTGTCCTGGTAGTCGGAAGTGATGACGTGGCACCAAGCTACAGTGTAGGCGTGTTGACAAGGCGCCAGGTTGGCAGAAGAGGAGGAAGTCGGGGGGCTCGTGAAGTCGCCAGTTATTAAGTTGGCGTGTTCCGATCTCCAGCATACCACGCGATCGCCCGGTAGAAGGTGAAGTCGCCAGATGTAAACCAGGCGACCAAGCGATTGGAGATGGCCAGAGCAAGCACATCGCCAGAGATAAAGGTGGTGCAGATTATGAAGGCGGCCGGGGAGACCACAGGGAAGGTGTACGAGAGCACCCTAACTCGCCTATTCCAGTAAAGATCGCGCTCCCAAGTTAGCTATGCACTGGGCAGTACCATGCATAAATAACTGTACCGCCCTGGTGGTCGGGTGTGATGACGTGGCACCCTGCTACAGTGTAGGCGTGTTGACAAGGCGCCAGGTTGGCAGATAGGAAGGAAGTCGGGAGGCACGTGTAGTCGTCGATTGTTAAGTTGGCGTGTTCCGACTTCCAGCTTACCAGAATAGGCGATCGCCAGGTTGAAGATGGAGTCGCCAGATGTAGACCCAGGCGACCAAGCAGTCGGAAATCGCCAGAACAAGCACATCGCCGAAGATGGGGGAGAAGCAGATTATGAAGGCGGCCGGCGAGACCACAGGGAAGGTGTATGAAGGCCCTAACTCGCCAGTTTCAGTAGAGATCGCACTCCTAAGTTAGCTATGCACTGGGCAGTACCATGCATAAGTAACTTAGCCAAAATGAGAGTAGAAGCAGCGCCAAGTCAGGGAGCCTCCAGATGATGGCACGTGTACAGTCGGATGCGAGCCACGTGTCCAAATCTGTAACTGCCAGGAGAGAGAAAGCCACCAGGTATATAAGAGTTCTTAACAGACTTTCTGAGGTACGCACGTTCAGTTCATACACTTTACGCTTGCGAGTGATAGAGCTGATTGTGAGAGAGGATTTGCACGGTTCTCGTTCTTAGTATTTGGTGATACCGTCACTGACTTGAGCGTCGGAGTGCGATCGGCCGCAGCGGCGCCATATCGTTTCTTTGCAGGTTCTTGAAGCAGATCCCGGAGAGGAACGAAGGTGAGAAGCGGCGCGCACGTCGATCCTTTGACGAGGCATTCTCCAGCGTTCCGGTCAACAGGCAGGATCAATAACTTAGCCAAAAAGGGAGTCAGAAGCAGCGCCCAAGTCAAGGAGGCTCCAGATGATGGCACGTGTACGACTGGATGCGAGCCACGTGTCCCAGGTCTGTAACTGCCAGGAGAGAGAAAGTAACCAGGTATATAAGAGTTCTCAACGAACTTTCTGAGGTACGCACGTTCAGATTATACTCTTTACGCTTGCGAGTTCTAGAGCTAACCGTGAGAGAGAACATTGCACGGTTCCTTGAGATTTATTGAGTGTTCTTGCTCTTAGTATTTGGTGGTTCGGTCACTGACTTGGGCGTTGGAGTGCGATCGGCCGCAGCGGCGCCGCTCTGTTCTTTTGCAGGTTCTTGAGGTAGATCTTGAAGAAGGACGGAGGTTTGAAGCGGTGCACATGTCGATCCTTTGACGAGGCAGGTTCCAGCGTTCTGGTCAACAGGCAGGATCAAATATAAACACAAAATTAAAACAAATCAAAATAATTAAAATATTCACAATATTTAGGAAACTATACTCAACAAATCAAACTTGTTCCCGGTAACGGCGCCAAAAACTTGATGACTTTGTATAGCAAGTGCACCGCGTTTGTCAGAAGTAATAATTGTCCCTAAGGACAGATATCGATCCCACAAGGAACAGTGAATTATCGAGTACAATAATCGTTAAATATAAAACAGAACAATTAAAAGAGTTTTGAATTAATTGTGTTGGGACTGATCAATAAAAAAACAAACATAGAATTAGTTGTTTGAATTAGAAAAATAAGGATTAGTTTCATCTCTCTCACTCTCAAGTATTTTGATTAGCCTGTCAATATTAAGTTCTTTGATTGAAATTGATGCCCGTATAAAAATCATTTTTATAGATTCCTCGCATATAAAATCTTTAAGAATGTCCCATAACTATCGATCCCTCGCATAATTATAAGAACAACTTAGAACGAAGCTCAGACGTTTAATAGCAATTAACATTTCAAGTCTATTCCTAGCACTCAAATATGTTAAGTATTGTTGTTTAGGTCTTGTACCGTCCCGTACCCGGGCGTTGACTAAGTCAAGGTCAAAGTCAACACGAGGGGTCAAAGTCAACACAAGGCGTTGCCTAGGTGAAGAGACGCTAAGTGCCAGCGTCGTCAAGAAGAGGCGTCGCCAAGGCAAGGCGTCGCCAAGGCAAGGCGTCGCCTAGGTGAAGGCGTCGCCCAACCAGGGCGTCGCCAGATCAAACATTACCAAAGCAAGGCAATCACAGTGTGGTTCCCCGATACCCATGGGCAGGAAAGACCATGGAGGGAGCGACGCCATGGGAAGGCCTCAGGTCCCGATAACCCGGGGCAGTGATAAAGAGAAGGAAAAGGTGGCTTCAAGGCCATAGCGATAGCACCAGCGTAGGGCAGCCTGACTCGTGAAGTACCCCTGCCGCCCCAGAGACGCCTTTGGGAGAGATACGACTCAAGAGGAAGGTCACGCCCAGGGTACGAGAGGAAGGCAGATATGCTCTCAAAGTAAGTGACTAGATGATTGGGGGCATGAGTTGGCACCCAAGAAGTCACCCCTTGCGCAGTAGCACTCCCAGGCAGGAGGACTCACACGTAGAAACGTCCCCAGCTGGGCAGAAACGCCCCCAGATGGGGTCATGGTGTCGTAAGGTCCTCCACGTGTACGACAGCCAGGTCAGAATAGAAACACCCTTTAGTCAGGTGCCAGGTAATTAAGTCATTCAATACAGTTTCCGTTTCGAGCGTTCAGGTACTATAATGGCTCCCAAGCATTTCAACGTCTTAAATGCGCTCCGTTTTCTAATTAAACGCTTTAATGAGCACGTTACGTTTGTGATTAAAAGCGCTTTAAGGCGCTTTAAATGCTTGGGTAGTTTAAATAGCGCAGAGAATGTTGGGAACGGGGTTGGAACTTTTGGTAAATTTTCCAGAGACACTCTAGTTGCTTGCTCGAGCCTTGAGGTTACGGACAAGGGACTAGGGAGAGACGGTTTGCCAGAACGAGAATATACACACACTACACAGTTCTTTTTACCACCTTCAGAGTGCAATACGCGGTGCTCAGATACGGAGGTGCCCAGTTTTGGTGTTTCTTGCTGGCTGACTTGAGCCTCGGAGTGCAAACGGCCGCTAGGGCGCCCTTTTGTCCTCTTTTTGCAGGAATCCACAGGTAACCCGTGGGAAGGAGTCCCTAGCTGACGGTTGAGGTCGCGCACGAAGACGTCCCGGTCAACCGGACGGAACAGGTCTGAACCCTAAAAATACCTTCCGGTCATATTTAAGATTCTCAATTTGTCACAAAAAATTAAAAGTAAAACAACAATACCAATAATCAATCAAGAACTGAATATTAATATATAAGATATCACCTCAATACATAAGACTTTGAGCAGATTACTCCCAATCCCAAAGGGTAGAATTAGCCACGCATACTTCTAGCACCTTCCATTCTCCCAATTGGGTTACAATTCACTCTATGGTGTTTTCCTCTCAAATTATTCTCCTTTATTCCAAATCTTCAATCTTCCCTAGAAATCTTCAATTAACACCAAATTTGGGAATAAAATGCTCTTATTCAAATAAAGCTCATAAAAATGTAAAAAGGTATAAATTCATAAATTAGAGATTATTTTATATGTAAATTAGCAATAAATCCTCATAAGTGCCTATATTTTAATATGAAATATTACTGAAATTAGACACTTATTAGCTAGTTGACTTAATCGTCGGAGTGTAAACGGCCGCGAGGGCGCCCCTTTGTTCTCTCTGTTTCAGGTACTCACGGCAGTGAAGGGTGGAGATTTGGAGCAAAGACGAGGGAGTCCTTGATACGCGAGTCTTAGCTACGCACAAAGCACAATCCAGTCAGCCGGCGGGAACATTTTGCGCCCACCGTGGGGCCCGATCTAAAATATCAGTCCCACCGCAAGTGTTCAGTTTCCAGTTGCAGTTTTCGACTCAGTTTCTTCGAGATTTTACAAGGAGCAACCGTTCGTTGGGAAATTGGTGTATTTTCACTTATTGCCTCAGTTCCAGTTTGTTGTTTGATCGTGTTCGTTTTAGTTTGAGTTCCCAATGTTTCTTTATCCCCTGGAGTTGCACGACAGCTAGAAGAAGTTCCAAAAACCGCAGATGATGAGGTCCACGAGGCAAGGTTCGACGCGCGCTGAGAGTGAAGAGATGACCATGCAGCAAGTCATGGGCATGATGCAGTCGCGTGCACAACCCGCCAGGGTCAACGAGGTCACGACAGGGAGAAAGAACCAAGACAGGAAGCGCCCATACGAGGCAAGGAGGCCTCAGGCAAGGGGGGCAGCAGAGGGGGACAGGCAGGTGAGGAACAGAAATAGGCCGTTAAGGCACAATTTCGTGATGGAGTTGAAGGATCTTATTGTTGTGCCCAACATAGCTGACAGGTTGAGGCCACCAGTGAAGTCTGACAAGGTGTTGGGGCCTCGTAAAGACTCATGGTGCGAGTTCCACGAGGCGTTTGGGCACCATATGAACAACTGCTTGGCGCTGGGCCATCAGCTTGATGAGCTCGTGAAGAATGGCTTTCTCAAGGATCATCTTGCTGGGCCTGCCACGACCACAGCCCTAGCGGTGCCAGAGGAGGATCAAGCGCATGAAATGCCAATCCATGGAGAAGTACACACCATCTCTGGTGGCTTTTATGGAGGAGGACCCACTGCCTCTCAGTGCAAGAGGTATCTGAGGTCAGTAAACTCAGTTGCTGAGGAGGGTTCAGATGATCAATGGGAATCAGACCTTGTGTTCACAAGGGCTGACCTACGAGATGTTGTCCCACATGACAATGACCCCGTGGTCATTTCGGTTGTCACAGCTGGGAGAAAGGTGCACAGGGTTCTCGTCGACCAGGGCAGTTCTGCAGATGTCATGTTTTGGTCGACGTTCAATAAGTTGCAGTTGTCCCCTAACTTGCTGAGGCCCTACACTGGATGATTGTACGGGTTTACAGGGGACCAAGTTGAGGTGCGTGGCTACCTGGAGCTGAGGACGACGTTCACTGATGGAACGACGTCGCGTACCGAAAGCATTAGGTATCTAGTCGTGAATGCCAATTCAGCCTACAACATCTTGTTGGGAAGACCAGCGCTGAATAGGCTAAGAGCAGTGGCCTCCACGCGCCACATGAAGATGAAGCTTCCAGATCTTAATGGCAAGGTAATTGTGATCAAATCTGATCAAGAGGAGGCCCGAAAATGCTATGAAAATAGCTTGAAGACAAAGAGAGGCGTGTTCATGGTACTTGAACGATCGCCCGTTTCGGATACGCCAATAGGGGTAGAGCCCTTGGAAGAGGCTACGCCCGCGGAGTCGACGCCTATTGAGGCCTCACACACGGAGGCGACGTCCAAGGAAGATGCGCCCTTAGAAGAAGCACACGGAGAGGCCTCACCCATGGAAGAAGCGTCAGAGGAGGCGACGCCCGAAGCACCCGATAGGGCGACTCCTATAGAAGAAGATCGCATAAATGAATCTCGTGCAGAGAGCGTGCGAGATAGGCGACCCCAACCAGTCGACAACGTGGTAGAGAGGCAGATTGATGGCAAGATATTCAAGCTGGGGCGTTTGTTGAGCCAAGAAGAACAAGACGAAGTGGCAGCAGTGATCTCGCGCCAGTTAGATGCATTCGCCTGGACCGCCTCAGACATGCAGGCATCGACCCAGATTTTTTGTGCCACCACCTTACCATGGACGCCAAGGTTCGCCTTGTACGACAGAGAAGGAGGAAGTTCAACGAAGAAAGGTGCCACGTCGTGAAGGAAGAAACACAGAAATTGCTAAGTGTTGGACACATCAGGGAGATACAATACCCTAAGTGGCTGGCCAACATTGTCTTGGTGAAGAAGGCGAACGGAAAGTGGAGAATGTGCATCGACTTCACGGACTTAAACAAGGCGTGCCCTAAGGATTCGTACCCCTTACCTAGCATCGACGCATTGGTGGATAGCGCCTCAGGGTGCAAGATGTTGAGTTTCTTAGACGCATTTTCGGGGTACAATCAGATAAAAATGCATCCAAGGGACGAGAGCAAAACGGCGTTCATGACGGAGACGTGCAGTTACTGTTACAAGGTGATGCCGTTTGGACTGAAGAACGCAGGCGCCTCCTACCAGAGACTAATGGACAAGGTCCTTGCGCTAATGCTGGGAAGAAACGTGCACACCTATGTGTGATGACATGGTGGTGACCTCTCAGGATAGAGGGCGACACCCCCATGACCTGGAGGAGCTGTTCGCCACCATATCCAAGTACAACCTCAAGTTAAACCCGGAAAAATGCGTTTTTGGCGTCGAGGCGGGGAAGTTCTTAGGATTTATGCTCACTGAGAGGGGGATAGAAGCGAACCCTGATAAGTGCGTAACTATCATTACCATGAGGAGCCCAACGTTAGTGAAAGAAGTGCAGCAGCTGACTGGGCGGATGGCAGCTTTGTCAAGGTTCGTATCTGCTGGAGGTGAGAAGGGCCACCCCTACTTTCAGTGCCTCAAGAGGAATAGCCGTTTTGCATGGACAGATGAGTGTGAAGCAGCATTCTTCAAGTTGAAGGAGTACTTGGCGACGCCACCTGTACTTTGCAAGCCACGGGCAGGCGCCCCCCTTCGTTTGTACTTCGTTGTGACTGAGTGGGCTATCAGTTCTATGCTGGTCCAGGAGCAGGATCAAGTGCAAAGGCCTATCTACTTTGTAAGCAAGGCTTTGCAAGGCCCAGAGTCGAGGTACCAGTCGTTGGAAAAGGCAGCATTGGCAGTTGTGTTCTCGGCCAAGAGGCTCCGCCACTATTTTCACAGCTTCACAGTGGTGGTGATGACGAACCTCCCCATTCAGAAAGTACTTCAGAAGCCAGATGTAGCTGGAAGGATGGTTCGCTGGGCGGTGGAGCTGTCAGAGTTTGATATCCTGTACGAACCCAGGGGATCCATCAAAGGACAAGTCTACGCCGATTTCGTCGCAGAGCTCTCACCAGGAGGAGGCCCTCAAGAGGTGGAGTTAGGATCACAGTGGATGCTCTCAGTGGATGGGTCCTCCAATCAATAGGGGAGTGGCGTGGGAATAATCTTGGAGGGGCCTAACGGAGTGTTGATCAAACAAGCCTTACGCTTCGCCTTCAAAGCAAGCAATAACTAAGCTGAGTACGAGGTGCTGATTGCTGGAATGCTCTTGGCCAAGGAAATGGGCGCATAGAGCCTCTTGGCAAAAAGTAATTTATAGTTGGTCACAGGGCAGGTGACTGGGGAGTATCAGGCAAAGGACCCGCAAATGGCAGCATATCTAAGGTATGTCCAAGTGTTGAAGGGAGCTTTCGCTACGTTTGAGCTGGTGCATGTCCCTAGAGAGCAAAATGCCAGAGATGACCTGCTCGCCAAGTTGGACAGCTCAGGCAAGGGGGGAAGGCAGAGGACAGTCATCCAAGAGACGCTCAAAACGCCGCAAAAGTTTGTGGCAGACAACAGGGTGGACGTTCTTCACATTAGCGCAACAAGAGGAAAGCCAAGGAGCCATCGCTCTTTGATTCAAGATACGGCGAGGACACCCCGCATCAACACCTATGCGGCCTCGCCCGAAGGAGAGAAGTGTGTACAAGTATGTGCCTTGGAGGAAGGTGACACGTGGATGACGCCTTATAGGCGATACATTGCAGATGGAATTCTCCAAGCAGAGCCTGGAGAGGGAAAGAGGATAAAGAAGAACTCTGCAAGGTACACTCTCATTGATGGTGTGCTATTTAGGCATGGGTTCACGCACCCAATTCTGACATGTGTGAGTGGCGACAAGTGTACGAGGATCATGTTAGAGCTTCACGAGGGGATTTGCGGAAGCCACGTGGGGGGAAGATCATTAGCTTCCAAGGTGATTCGTGCAGGGTTTTATTGGCCATCAGTGAGGGAAGATTGTATAAGATACGCCCAGCGATGCAAGCAGTGCCAGATGCATGCAGACTGGTATAAGGCGCCTCCAGAGGAACTGAGATCGATTTACAGCCCATGGCCCTTCCACACATGGGGAATCGATATTCTGGGGCCTTTCCCTCTGGCGATAAGGCAGATGAAGTATTTGATAGTCGCCATCGAGTACTTCACGAAGTGGATAGAGGCAGAACCAGTGGCACAGATCACTGCGCACAAGGTACAACACTTTGTTTGAAAGAACATTGTGTGTCGTTTCGGGGTGCCAAGGCGTCTCATATCGGATAATGACACTCAGTTTGCGAGCCAACAGTTGGGGAAGCTGTGTGCAGAGGTAGGGATCAAGCAAGTGTTTGCATCAGTCGAACACCCCCAGACGAATGGGCAGGTAGAGTCAGCAAATAGAGTTTTATTGAGGGGGCTGAAGCGAAGACTAGAGAAAGCCAAGGGGGCGTGGGTAGAAGAAGTGCCAAGGATTGTGTGGGCTTACCACACCACGCCTCAATCTTCCACCATGGAGACGCCTTTCAGCCTAGTATACGGGTCAGACGCCATGATCCCGGTAGAGATCCACAAGAGTTCTCCACGTTTCCTAAGCTTTGTGGCAGAAGAATCCAACTCAGAAAGAAAGGTGAATCTAGACCTATTAGACGAGGCCAGAGAAGAAGCGAGGATAAAGGCTGAAGCTGTGGAAAGGAGAGTGGAACATCAGTATAGCTCTAAGGTAAAGCTGCGGCAGTTCCAAGTAGCTGACTTGGTCATGCGGAAGGCTCATCCTTATGAGTTGGAGAAGAGGTTGTCCCCCAAGTGGACCAGACCTTTCAGAATAACCGAAGCCAAGGGAAATGGTTCGTACAAGTTAGAGACTCTAGAGGGGGGCCCATCCCACGCAGTTGGAATGCGGCCAATTTAAAATTTTATTTCAGTTGAAGAATTATGAAGTAGACAGTTGTAAAGGGGACACTCTTTTTCCCTCTCGGGGGTTTTTTAATGAGATCACCCAAGTAAAAAAGAAGTTCAAGAAAACTTTGTCTCAGCTTTTCCATCTCACCCAATGTAATAGCAAAGATTAAGAAACAAAAAAACAAAGGATCAAGGCGTCGCCAGGCGTAGGCGTCGCCAGGATGAGGCGTCACCAAGCGTGGGCATCGCCAGATAAGGGAGCGTGCGTGAAAAGGAAAGCTAGTAACGTGAGCACATGCCCATGCGTAGACGTCAAGTCAAAAGGTACACTCAGTATAAGTTAAAATTCGGGCATCTAGTCCCTGAGTAGGGGTTAAGGGATTCCTCCGGGACGCCCCCTCCTCAGGTAGGAATAGCTAGCCTCGGTGTCTGATGTTTAGACACCTCGGAAGGAAGTGGCGGGGGGCGTTTCCTTCGAGCGTGGGCACCAGACAGTAAGAAGTTCGGAGCAGTGGAGAACCAGGTCACTTGGTGTACATAGACGCACTGAGGAGAAGCGCCATCCTTTGGGAAACCTTCTCCTTAGGCGTAATCACCAAAATCCCTGGTCATCTTAGTGTTTAGACACACCAGGGACGATACGACGATGTTTCCCACACGCCTCTCCCTGGGCGTGGGCACCAAGAACACTGATCGCCTTGGTGTTTTCAGACACCCTGGGGACGAAACGACATTACCCCCGGGTGGGCCTCTCCTCAGGCGTGGGCACCAAGCGCAGAGATAAGGGCGAAGTTGCCTAGGTGTTTAGACACCTCGTGGACGATACGGCGCTGCTATAATAGGCCTCTCCACGGGCGTGGGCACCAGAAGCGTGACTTTGTCCCAAGTGTTTAGACACGCTGAGGACGATACGACCTCGCGTTCAGCAGGTCTCTCCTCAAGCGTGGACACCCAATACAGATAAGATAAGCCCTCCTCGCCTTCGAGCGATGTCGAGGCCATAAAAGAGACGAGACCCTTTCTCATCCTAAGTGATGACAAAGCTAGCAATACCTTTGGCAATAAGCGCCTTGGGATTCAAGAAAGCAAAGAGCAAGTTGAAACTTTTGCAAGTTGTAGAGGCAAAAGCAGATCGAAGAGTAATAAGAAGAAGAGTGATGATGATGGAGATCACATAGGAGAGGCTTTTATAAATGAAGGAAGAGGTTATTCACCCACATATTTGAAGTTCTTCCTTCTAGTCTTCTCAAAATTAAAAGAAGACATAAAATAAAGAGAGGATCAAGCCTAAAGCCAAAGAAGTCTACAAGCTTCCAAGAATGGGCTTCAATTAAATATCTCTCTTTATAGTTTCTGATCCTGCCGGTTGACATAGCGCAAGAGCGTTGCCTCGTCACGGTCTTCCTCACCAGCTTGGCTCCACGTGCCCTCCAAGTCCGCACCACAGATAGCCTTTCTGAGAACCTGAAAAACACACGGTGGCGCCTCTACGGCCGGTGGCGCTCCGACGCTCAAGTCAGCGACAAGAACACCCAAAAAACTGAGAGAAATATATGCTCTGTAGGACCGTACTGAAAAGCACACAACCCTAGCAGAATGAGCCGTAATGGAAACGTACCTCTACAAATTCTGTTAAGGTTACCTTTATAGCTAGGTTTCTTCTCTCTCCAGGCCGTTATGCTTTTGGACGCGTGGCTCGCATCCAGCCCTGCACGTGTCGCCATCTGGGCTGGGATAGCAGGTAACACCCAGCCCTACACGTGTCATCATCTAGGTTGGAGTAACTGGTAACATCCAACCCTACACGCGTCGTCATCTGGACTGGGGCAACTTGAACGCTATTCATGTGTAGTAACCAGTCCCGCGGATAAGTCTTCTATTCGAGGGGCGAGCTAGCGCGCGACATGCTCTAGAACACCACCTGACAAGGCGAGTATCGGGTGCAGCAAAGTGCACCATCTCTGTGATATCGCTTATCCTAATGGCACCCTCCCTACCACTGTGCCATGCATGTTCTGGCTGAGGAAACATCGCCATCAACGAATGTCCACTATGGGAATCCCGTCGCTGATAGGCGAGCTGTCCCCTCAACCCAAACACCCTTCACGCCCCATGCTGGCGCAACAATCACCTCACTGGAGTTGTACACTTGAACTTACACCTCTGGCCTTCATCTGCCTCAATCTGAGCTTGTTGGGAGATCTGGCGACGTGCTTCCTGCGGCGATGTCAAGCTACATGATCGCCAATCGCCAAATACGTCGATGACAAGCCAACCCGGCGACAACCGGCCATGTTCATCGTAGAACGCCAGTTCCAAGAACTGGCGACCACGCTCATCTCTGAACCATCCATCTTTTCTAGCCTAAGTGTTCCACTGAGCACGCCCCACCCGGGCACGTGCAAGACACGTCATCACACCCGATGACCTGGTCGGTACAGTTTCTTTTGTATAAATTTGTAAATAATATAGAATAGTGTTTAGGTAGGTGCTAAAAGGGAAACCTAAAGAAACCTCTTTTTGTAAAGCATCTTTAGGCTTTAGTTTAGAATTTTCTAGAAGGTGACTCTTCATAAGTCACTATATGCGTTAGCTTAAGAGACTCTTGGGTAGCTTGTGGTACAAGCTCTGTAAAGCTCATGACCGGCCCTTGCTCCTATAAAAGGAGGGCTTGGGTCCTTCTAAATTCAGAATTGGAATTTGTAGTATCAAAACTCTCCCAAATTGGTGATTGAGTGTAGTGAGAACTTGCCTTCTCCTCTTCCTAGTCTCGTCTTGAGAGCCTTGGTTCCCTCAAGTGGCGACAATTCACACTTATCTTGGAGCTTTCACACTTCAAGTGGCGTGTTCATCAACCAAGAACTACAACCACATAAGTCTTCTTTCTTCTCCATCTATTTCTTCCATTTCCGTGCTCATATGAACTCCTAAACATGTCTTAGGTTCCTTTCTTGCAATTTTATTCGGTGCTTTAGCTTTAAATCATGTTTTGTTCGGTTCATCTTCTCCTTTGCTGGATTTAATCAGTTCTTCTTCATTTTCCATTGATTTGTTTGGTGCATTTCAATTGTTATGCAATTTAATCGGTTCATTTACATTCTTACATCTTTTAATCGGTTCAATTGACAAGAAATGGGACTTCCATGTGAGTTTTGGTGTTTGGCGCAAGTTTTGGTGAGTTCTTGAAACATAGAACATTGATCCATTTCTATAAAAGTGCCTCTTCATTCTCCAACTCAAGCTAATTCCATAAAATGTCAAAGAATCATCTATATCTTGCTATTGGAATCATATCATGTGGTATCATGAGTTTAGGTTTCTTTTTGTTTGTGTTTTGAGTTGTTTGTAGGCTCTTTAATTCAAGAACTTTCAATTCTTGTTGTTTCATTTATGTTTTTAGGGTATTTTTGAGTTTTATTGCTGTTTTTCTTTTGCTATTACATTGTGTTTGTGTCATTTTAATTTTTGAATCCATACAAGTTTTGTCATAGTCATGTTTTTCCAAGAATGTTATCAATTCTTTGTAGTCCTTTTGTTGTAATTTTTTGTTTCTTGATTTTGTGTTAAGAACAGTTTTCTGTGTTTGATTCTTGATCCTTTGATGCATTTTCTTTTTAGTATTGAGTTCATACTTTTATTTTAGACCTATACAAGTTCTTACACATCATTTCCATTATGTCTTTGCTAGTTCTTAATTCTGTTTTTCATTCCTGTTAAGATTCCTCTGTTTTCCTGCAAATGTGCTGACTGTTTCGCCTTATTGCAATTGATTTACTTTCTGTAAATTTCTGAAATTATGGATTTGTGTTCGTCAAAGTGTTATAAAAAAGTAGAAAAAAGAAGTACTTCAAAATTCAAAGTACAAAAAAAATGATAAATAAAAAACAAACAGTGTGTAATTCTGCTGAAAAAAATACGGTAATCTGGCAGTGATTTTAGAAAATTTATCTCAATTAATTGGCTTACTTTTTTTGGGTAATTCCAGTGCCATTGTTGAGCTAAGATCTTGAATTTTATGTGGTTACAATTTCATTATCCAGTTCGCTTTATATCATTCTAGATAAATCGGTAAACATCAAGCATAGTTTGCACAAAAATATTTTCCAGTGGTTCTGTTTTTGTTTTCTTCATCTAGTCTAGTGCTTTTCTCTAGGTCTCTTTTGTGTGCCTTCTTTTTCATTGAGTATCTTATTTTCTTGCTTGTCTTTTCTTCATTACTCTTTGAATTTGTCATACATCTTGTATTCCTTTTGTTATAGCCTTTTATTGTTTACACCTTTTCTTGTTTGTCTTTCATTATTCTTTGGTTTTGTGGTGTTTAGCTTTGAATTTGTCATACATCTTTCATTTGAGGTTACTAAAGGCCTCAAGATCAGATTGGTAAAGGGGAGTATTCTTTCTTTGGAGTGCTTTGAGTGACTCTTCCCTTCAGCATTCTGCTCTAATTGCTTGTTGCTAACCTTGTTTTCTTAACATTGTTTGTTCTTGTGTTTGCTGTTTTTCTTTTCTAATGGATACTGTACCGACCAGGTCATCGAGTGTGATGACGTGGCTTGCACGTGACTATGTCGGGCGTGCTAAGCGGAGCACGTGGGCAAGAGAAAGATGGATGGTTCAGAGGTGAGCATAGTCGCCGGTTCATGGAGCTGGCGTTCTGCGATGAACATGGTCGGTTGTCACCGGGTTTATCTGTCATCGACGTGTTTGGCGATTGGCAACCAGGTAGCTTGACATCGCCGCAGGAAGCACGTCGCCGGATTTCCCGACAAGCTCAGTTGAAGCTGATGAAGGCTCAGAAGTGTAAGTTCAAGTGTACAACTCCAGTGAGGCGATTGTCGCGCCAGCTACTAGTGCAGAAATGTAAAACAAATGCGGCTATTTTACATTTACAAATGTAAGTTCTATGACCGCATTTGATCAGCACGCATTCGTAAATCGGGCATTTACAAATGCGGTCATAGGACCGCATTCATAAATCACATTTACAAATGCGGTTACTTAAAATAACCACATTTGTATATTATTCTGAATGAGGGATGAGGGTTAGGGGTTTAGGATTTACGAATGCGGTCTTGGTAAGAACCGCATTCTTAAATCACATTTACAAATGCGGTCTTGGTAAATGACCGCATTTGTAAATAGTTTTTTTTTTAAAGTGCAGTTTGTATTGTGCAGAAACCATATAATTTAATAACCTGCATAATGATCAAACCCAGCCAGACAAATAGAGAAATATAGTAATCAATTGAAATCATCAAAATGTACATTTACAAGTAATTAAATTACATATTGTACCGTCCCGTCCCCGGGCGTTTACCAAAAGTCAAAGTCAATGCAAAGTAAGACGTAGATCGCCAAGGTAAGACATCGCCCTAAAATTGGATGGAGGCGCTGTGGGACCCTCCGCACAGAGTAAGCGATCGGGTCAAAGGGGCACGTGACAAGGCCCACGTGCTCATTAAAGACCTCCAAAGAAAGGCTGCATGCATGACACGTGGTCGATTAGGGCACCCACGAAGCATGATGGCACGAAAGATACGACGCTCAAGTTAGAATCCAAGCGGCCACAAGGTTAATCATTGCACTCCAAATAAGGAAAGTCCATGTGCCAGATACGCTCAGATCCTAGGAATAGCGGCGCAAGGGCCTTCTCCAAGGAACCCTAGATAAGAGTAGCAGCGGAAAGGTAAGCCCTAGTTTTCACCTATATAAAGGACACGAAGAGCCCTAGTAAGGTATGCTACACAGTTTTTACATGCTTTAACCTAGTTCTCATAAAGTTACGCAGAACACTAAACCCTAGTTGTTCTTGACGGCACACCCACTGTGAGCACAAGGCAATTAGGGCAACACAGCTTTAGTCACATAGTTTCAGTCACTGAGATCATCATACAGTTTTCAGTCACATTGGTGTTTCTCACTAGCTGACTTGATCGTCGGAGTGCAAACGGCCGCGAGGGCGCCCCTTTGTTCTTCTTTTTTCAGGTACTCATAGACAAGACAGAACGAAGGTGCCCTAGCTCGCGAGGACAAGCCACGCATAAAGATGACCCAGGTCAACCGGCCGGAACATCTGGCGCCCACCGTGAGGCCGATATAAACATCGGTTCCACCACACAAGCTTTCAGTTCTAATTCTCGAAACCCAGATAGGTTGAAAGGATCTCCAGAAAAGCCATGACCACCCGACCAGCGCGCGCCAGGAGTGAAGAGATGACCCTACAACAACTCATGGGTATGGTGCAAGGGCTGCAGGACGCGATGGCAGCCTCAAAAGTGGAGCAGGAGCGCATGCAGGCAGATCTGGCAGCCTCTCAAGTAAGAAACAACGAGCTCCACCGCACCAATGAGGAGTTACGCCGCGGATCGCGTAATAGAGACGAGCCTGAAGCCGCATCCCCACCCAGGGAATTCACAACACCATTTTCACAGGCAATTCTGGAGACAGCGATCCCCAATACGTTCACGGGACCCAAAGCAACCTTCACGGGGGTGGAGGATCTTGAGGCACACCTCACGGTGTTCCACACACAGATGTTGCTGGTAGGCGGTTCAGACGCTGTGAGGTGCAAGCTTTTCATGAGCACCTTGACGGGGATAGCTATGGATTGGTTCATCAGCCTCCCAGAGGGCCACGTCACGTCCTTCGCCCAACTTTCACAACTATTCAGAGAGCAGTATCTAGCCAACAGAACTCCCGCCCCAGTCTCATATGATCTTTTCGACGTCAAGCAGTTCCAAGGCGAAACCCTAATGGAGTACATAAGCCGTTTTGGGGCCCAAGTGGTGAAAGTAGGAACCACGGAGGAACCCATGATCGTGTATGCATTCAGGAAGGGGGTACGTCCCAGATCTTTTAGTAAAACGCTTAACTGCAGCCGCCCCAAAACTTTCGCTGAAATAAGGCCACAAGCGGTAGAACACATTTCCTCCGAAGGAGAGGCGTATGAGAAGTTCACGACCGCTGCACCCACGCGGCCCAAGGCACAGATACGTACACAACCTGTTAGGGTTCACCAGACAGGAAACGCGCCTATGAGCCAAGAAAGACCCAACCTAAGGGTCAAGCAGGGGAAAAAAGAGAAGGAAACAGGCCACCAAGGCACAACTTCGTGATGGAACTCAAAGATTTCATTGCAGTACCCAACATAGTTGACAGATTGAGGCCACCGGCGAAGTCTGACAGGCTTCTGGGACCCCACAAAGAATCATGGTGCCAATTCCACGAGGCGTTCGGGCATCATATCAACAATTGTTTAGCACTGGGTCACCAGTTGGATGAACTCGTAAAGAATGGCTTCCTGAAGGACTACTTGGTGGAGAAGCAGACAGGACAATCGTCAGTTGCGCAACCGGCGAGTGGCGAGGCACAACAGCACGAGGTGCCCGTCCACGGCGAGGTCCACACCATAGCGGGTGGATTCTCGGGCGGTGGGTGCACCGCATCACAACGCAAGAAGTATGCTAGGTTCGTAATGTCAGTAGAGGCTTTTGAGGATCATTCACCCGACGTGGACATCACGTTCACCAAAGAAGATCTCAGGGACGTTGTGCCCCACGACAACGACCCCATCGTAATCTCGCTCGTTACGGCGGGAAGGATAGTGCATCAAGCACTGGTGGATCAAGGGAGCTCGACAGATGTGATGTTCTGACCAACTTTCGAGAAGTTACAGTTGTCCCCAGACCATCTGAGGCCGTATGGGGTTGCCTATATGGCTTTGTTGGCGACCAAGTGGAGGTCAGGGGGTACATTGAATTAAGAACGACATTCACAGATGGGACGGTGTCGCGAACAGAGAAGATTAGGTATCTGGTCGTGAATGCCCCCTCAGCATACAACATCCTGTTAGGAAGGCCAACGCTCAACAGAATAGGAGTTGTGCCCTCCACCAGGCATATGAAGGTCAAACTACCTTCGATGGAGGGGGTGGTTATCACCATCCGCTCTGATCAAAAGGAGGCGAAGAAGTGCTATAAAACAGCCTCAGAAATAGGCGATCGGTGTGCCATGTAAGCACGACGCCACCCCCTGGTGCAGGTCCCGGCCAGGAGGACCGGCGAATAGGCGCAACATTTAAAGTAATCGCTGAGGAGGACGCGGCGATGCCAGATGTGGCGAGCATCGCAGAGATAGAAGAAGAAAACGACAACCCGGAGACCGTCAGGGAGTTAGGGATCGCAAGGGCGGTCATCGCCAACGAAAAGAGGCCTCCGCCGGCCAAAGATTGGCTCGAGAAGGAGATCGGCGGAAAGCCATTCAAAATGGGAAAAACCCTAGATGACGAAACGCGGGACCAGATCGCCAAGGTAATAAGTAGACATCTGGATGAGTTTGCGTGGTCTGCCTCAAATATACCGGGGATTGATCCCGACCTCTTGTCCCATCGTCTAGCAATGGACCCCCAAGTCAAGCCAGTCCGTCAAAGAAGGAGGAAGTTCAATGAAGAAAGAAGGCAGGCGATTAGGGAGGAAACACAGAAACTCCTATCCGCAGGTCACATCAAATAAGTGCAGTATCCGGAATGGCTTGCTAACGTTGTGTTGGTAAAAAAGAGCAACAGGAGATGGCGAATGTGCGTCGATTTCAAAGATCTGAACAAGGCGTGCCCAAACGATTCCTACCCTTTGCCCAGCATAGATGCCCTGGTGGACAATGCAGTAGGGTGCAAACTGTTAAGTTTCCTGGATGCCTTCTCGGGGTACAACCAGATAAAAATGCACCCCATGGATGAGGAAAAGACTGCCTTCATGACGGAAAGGTCATGCTATTGCTACAAGGTGATGCCCTTTGGGCTGAAAAACGCAGGAGCCACGTATTAGAGGCTGATGGATAAGGTGCTTGCGCCTATGCTAGGGAGGAACGTGCAAGCTTATGTCGACGACATGGTCGTGACGTCCCCGGAAAAGAATCGACACGTGTCTGATCTAGAAGAACTGTTCGCTACAATAGCCAAGTACAAGCTGAAGTTAAACCCCGAGAAGTGCATTTTCGGCGTAGAAGCGGGGAAGTTTCTGGGTTTCCTCTTAACCGAAAGAGGAATCGAAGCGAACCCTGACAAATGTGCTGCTATCCTGGCGATGAGAAGCCCTACTACTGTCAAGGAGGTACAACAGCTTACAGGTCAAATGGCTGCTCTGTCACGATTCGTATCTGCCAGTGGGGAAAGGGGCCACCCGTATTTCCAGTGTTTAAAGAGGAATAACAGGTTTGTCTGGACGAGAGAGTGTGAAGAGGCTTTCCTAAAGCTCAAGGAGTACTTAGCGAGCCCACTGGTTCTGTGCAAACCTCAAGTAGGAGCGCCCCTCAAGTTATACTTTGCCGTCACCGAAAGGGCGTTGAGTGCAGTGCTCGTCCAAGAGCAAGATCAAACTCAGAAACCTATCTATTTTGTCAGTAAAGTGTTACAAGGTCCAGAGATGAGATACCAAGCCTTGGAGAAGGCGGCCCTGGCGGTCGTGTTTTCGGCGAGAAGGCTGCGACATTACTTCCAGAGTTTCGCGATATGGGTGATGACTGACTTGCCCATCCAAAAGGTCCTAAAGAAACCAGATGTGCCCGAGAGGATGGTAAAATGGGCAGTGGAGTTGTTCGAGTTCGACATCAGGTACGAACCCCGAGGACCGATCAAGGGGCAAATCTTCGCCGACTTCGTGGTCGAGCTGCCCGCTGAAACAACGCGTAGTGCCGGAAACGACGATCGGTGGATACTCTCAGTTGATGGATCGTCCAACCAGCTAGGTAGTGGGGCTGGAGTCATTTTGGAAGGACCCAACGGCGTGTTAATAGAACAATCCCTGAGATTTGCCTTCAAAGCCAGCAATAATCAGGCGGAATATGAGGCATTGATCGTCGGGATTCTATTGGCAAAGGAAATTGGGGCGAAGGTACTAATGGCCAAGAGCGACTCTTTGCTGATCACCGGACAGGTGACCGGTGAATTCCAAGCCAAGGATCCACAGATGGCGGCTTACCTAGAGTACGTACAGGAGCTAAGAAGTTCTTTTGCCTTGTTCGAAGTAGTGCACGTACCAAGGGAGCATAATGCCCGAGCTGACTTGCTAGCCAAGCTCGCCAGTTCGGGCAAGGGGGCAGGCAGAGGACTGTTATACAAGAAACTCTAAAGACACCCCGGGCGTTCCCAGCAGACCACCAGGTTCTTCAAGTTTGCAAGTCGACGGAAGGGATAGCAAGGAGTCATCGATCGTTAACTCAGGAAACCTTGAGGGCACCGAGAGTTAGGGCGCACCTAGTAGAGGAAGCGAAGACAACACGAGTTTGCACCGTCTACCAACCGGACACATGGATAACACCATACCAGCGGTACATAGCGGACGACGTACTCCCAATGGATCCAACGGAGGCCAGAAAAGTAAAGAAAAGCTTCAGCAAGTTCACCTTAATCGACGGAGAGTTATACAGGTTCGGATTTACGCACCCCCTGTTAGTATGTGTGCATGGGGAAAAGTGTGTAAGAATTATGACTGAACTTCACGAGGGGATCTGCGGGAGTCACATCGGAGGTCGAGCCCTGGCGACAAGAACTCTCCGCGCAGGTTATTACTAGCCAACCATGAGGGAAGATTGCAAGGAATACGCACAGCGTTGCAAGCAATGCCAGCAGCACGCCGATTGGCACAAAGCGCCCCCAGAGGAGCTAAAGTCAATCTACAGCCCCTGGCCGTTTCATACGTGGGGAATCGATATTCTGGGACCCTTTCCGCTGGCAATCAGGCAAATGAAGTACCTGGTTGTGGCAATCGTGTACTTCACAAAGTGGATTGAAGCGGAACCAGTAGCCCAGATCACCGCACACAGGATTCAGAGTTTCGTATGGAAGAACATTGTGTGCCGTTTTGGTGTGCCCAAACGTTTGGTATCGGATAATGGGACTCAGTTTGCAAGTCACCTATTGAAAAAACTGTGCAAGGATATCGGGACGCAACAGGTATTTGCCTCTGTAGAGCACCCACAAACGAATGGGCAAGTGGAGTCAGCCAACCGGATTTTGCTGAGAGGACTGAAGAAGAGGTTGGAGAAAGCCAAAGGGTCTTGGGCTGAGGAAGTCCCCCGCATAGTGTGGGCATACCATACTACCGAGCAATCGGGAACCCACGAAACCCCGTTTAGCCTAGTGTATGGGTGCGACGCGATGATTCCAGTCGAAATCCAGGAAAGCTCGCCAAGATTCCAGAACTTCGTAGCAGAAGACTCGAACGCTGAAAGGAGAATGAATTTGGATTTGCTGGACGAGGTCAGGGAAGAGGCAAGGGTGAAGGCCGAAGCAGTAAAAAGAAGAGTCGAACGCAAGTACAACTCCAGGATGAAATCGAGGCGATTCAGAGATGGCGACCTAGTGATGAGGAAAGCCCACCAGTACGAGATGCAAAACAAGCTGTCGCCTAAGTGGACGGGACCGTTCAGAATAACCGAAGCGCTCGGAAACGGTGTTTACCGCCTAGAGACTCTGGAAGGAGGGGCGATTCCTCGCACTTGGAACGCCACCCATCTCAAGTTTTATTACAGTTAAAACATTATAAGTAACAATAAAACAGTTTTTCGAGGGGACACTCTTTTTCCCTGAAAAGGGTTTTTTAACGAGGTCACCCAATCAAGAAGGTTTCAAAAGGTTATTAAAGTTTCCCAATTGTCAAGCTTGCATGCTCATCGTTTTTTAAACGTTTGAAAAAGAGACTTCATCGTCTTTGTTTAGTTTAAAGTAAATCCAGATCACATGCATTCAGTACAAAGTTTAAAGCGTAATTTTTTAAGCCCTCATCGCCATGTGGCTATCGGAGGCACAAGTACGAAGTTTTCAAGTCCTCCTCGCATGAGCGGGTGTAGGCGAGAAGAGATTAAGATAAAGTGCCACTAGGACAGAGCGTCGCCAGAAGTAGGCGTTGCCATCAGCTAATCAAGCAGAAGTCAAGTCTAGAGCAAAATAACAAGGCACGTAAAGATGTAAGTTAAAATCCGAGTGTTTAGTCCTTGAGTAGGGGTGGAGGGATTCCTTCGGGACGCCCCCTCCTCAAGTAGGAATAACTAGCCCCGGTATCAGATAAAAGATGTAAGTTAAAATCCGGGCGTTTAGTCCTTGAGTAGGGGATGAGGGACTCCTTCGGGACGCCCCCTCCTCAAGTAGGAATAACTAGCCCCGGTATCAGATAAAAGATGTAAGTTAAAATCCGGGCGTTTAGTCATTGAGTAGGGGTTGAGGGATTCCTTCGGGACGCCCCCTCCTCAAGCAGGAATAACTAGCCCCGGTATCAGATAATAGATGAGAGTTAAAATCCGGGCGTTTAGTCCTTGAGTAGGGGTTGAGGGATTTCTGCGGGACGCCCCCTCCTCAAGCAGGAATAACTAGCCCCGGTATCAGATAATAGATGAGAGTTAATATCCGGGCGTTTAGTCCTTGAGTAGGGATTGAGGGATTCCCTCGGGACGCCCCCTCCTCAAGTGGGAATAACTAACCCCAGTATCAGATGATAGATATAAGTTAAATTTAGGTGCCTAGCCCTTGATCAGGGGTTAAGGGATTTCTTCGGGACGCCCCCTCCTCAAGTAGGAACAGCTAGCTCCAACATCTGATCTTCAGAGCAGATTGCAAGACCTCTTTCCGAGAGCGAATCGAGGCGAGATTGCAAATTTCTTAGTACATGCAGAGGGAAGGAAGAAGGATCCGAAAGGCAGCTCTACCCCCGGATGAAGGAACTAAGTGAGCCAGACCTGTGAGCGGCGACATGGAAACGCGCATAACACTTTACAGTTCAGGAAAATGATGTTTCAGATGATAAGGCTGGCCCAAGCCTACTGCCCAGTAAGTGATCTTGCATTAAGTGCTATTGCTATGAACTAATAGTTTGTATAGTCAAGTTGATTTTCATAGAAATTGAGCACCAGTTGGTGCTTAGTTGATTTCTTTAAGACAAAAGTCAATCAGTTATATCAGATGATTACACAACATATAAAGGCGAAACCATG
Organism: Phaseolus vulgaris; assembly: GCF_000499845.2. Taxonomy (NCBI): domain Eukaryota; kingdom Viridiplantae; phylum Streptophyta; class Magnoliopsida; order Fabales; family Fabaceae; genus Phaseolus; species Phaseolus vulgaris. The sequence goes on along the minus strand of NW_027174141.1, from coordinate 33,755 downwards.
TGCATATTTATACGTATTAAAGCAGTTCGGATAAAGAGAAAGTCATTACAAATAGATTCATTACACATAAACAAAGGAGGAATATATAAGTTTTTCAGAATGTTTCAAAACAAAGTGGCAAATGGAAATGTTAATCCGAAGGTACAACTAGGAAAGATCGAAGTCAGGGTAGACACAAGCAAACTGTTCTAGGGTCGCACCAAACCCTGAAGTCAGAACGTTCACGGCGCTAAGATCCAGCTCTTCGATTTGTTTCCTCAGCTTTTCGTTCTCCTCGAGCGTCCCAGCAAGTTTGGCCGCAGACTCGCTTAACTCTTTTTCCTTCTCGCCCAGTTCCTTGACCTTTTGATCCCTATCAGCTTCAACTTTACCCAGGAGGTCCTCCCTCTCGATCGACTTGGCCTCAAGCTCGACCACATGAGCCTTTTTAACCTCAAAGGCCTCCTCCAGGGCAGCTATTTTTTCCCGTTGAGGCGCGAGCCTGCTCTCGAGTTCGACAGCCTCTGAGAGTTTGTCACTAAGTTCTTTGCGCAGCTCAGTGCTACTTCTACGCTCGCTCCGCAGTTCATCCTTCCACGCACTCAGTAGTTACAGCACTAAGATGAGAGGTGTGGGCCTTCAAAGCTTCTTCAACGGGAGCTGGAAGAGCAGGAATTGGAGGAGGCGATAAGGGTTGATTCTCGCCACCACCCTCATTAGCTTGGGTGGCAAGGGGAACGATGAGACGTGGTGGTGAGACGTTTGGCTCCGCTACAGAAGGAGGAGGGGATTGAGCATCTACAACTTGTTCTTGAGCGCCCCCGGCAGCTGAGGTGTTCGATGGGAGAGCATCCCCGGCACTCTCAAAGGGTGTAGAGGCGCTAGGGGGGTTCTCTACATAGTTTGGGCCCGTGCTCTCAATCGCTGGAGGTTCAGCAGTAGTCGCTCTGTTCCTTTTGCAGACGAGCCCATCCTCAGTACTCTCGTCTTCCTCTTCATCTGAAACCATTGTGGAAATCTTTCTCTTGGCCTTTCGTAGTGGTAGCTTCTTCCTTTCGGAAGGAGGAAGAATAGCAAGGGAGGTTGAACCCACTGGAGGGGACTCGCCTCGGGCGACAACAGCTTCGAGAACGGAATTCGGGATGGTTTGGGAGCCTGCCGCGAGTTTATGACGCTTGGCTATGGAGCGTAGTCTGGTCATATGATCTTTTCCCAACATCGTATCTGCACAGGAAGACCAACGTTTTAAGTTCAGTCAATTACTAGCACAAGGATCAAGCAACCTAGAATAGATGACGGCAATGCCACGAGTTCAACAGAAATAAAGTGGACTCAACGCGGGAAGAAAGGTTCGAAGGAGAAAAGAGGACAGACCTATGTAAAAATCTAGTTGGCTCTCGCAGAATTCAAACTTTATAATTGAAGAGGTGGTCAAGGTGGTATTGGAGGAGGCGACCTCCTTCCAGAAGTTGCACAGATCTTTGTCAAGCTCCCCCATCTTCTCTGGGCTCCTTGCTTTTCGAAAATTGTCTTTGGACTCTTTCTTCCCCTTGTTTACCCAGTACAAGGGGAACCCGTCTAGAAGAGTGGGGTCCTGGTCGTTGCAGCACACCCGAACAAACTTGCCTTTCCAGTCCTTGTAAGATTGCTGGAAGATTGAGAGAATGGATCTCCCAGCAACCCCGTTAAGACTCACCCACAGGCGATCCCCCGGGTTTTTAGCCTCAAACAGAAACAAAAGTACATCTACGGAGGCAGGATGGGTTAGATGCGCGCAGATGATTTGGTAGGCCCTGACAAACGCCCAGCCGTTGGGATGCAGCTGAGCGGGGGCAATATCAAGTTCAGTGAAGAGCTCCCTCTCGAAGTGAGTGAGGGGAAACCTAAGCTTAACCTTCTTAAACATGGTGGCGTAGATAAAACAGAAAGGGTGGCCGTTGTTACCATTACTGTCAGTACAAACAGGCTCCCCAGGGAAGCAAGGACGAATGATCACCTTGTCATCGTGCTCCTTATGAAAGGTAACATGGGTTGCCTCTCTCAAACGGAGAATGTGGGTATCAGTGTTGATCGAGGATGTCTCATTTAGCAGTGCGAGGGGAGCCCAAGGGTACAACAATTTGTAGTCCAGAGGGGGGCGTGCGGTGGCGTTGGTTTGCGGAAGGGCCGATGGCGTTTGGTTAAGTTGAGAGGGCGCGGGTCTTTGAGCCCGGCTCGAAGGGATGGCAGGATCCCTGGGTAGGTTGCGAGATGTGGAGGGGTTTCTTGATGAAGGTTGTCTGCGCGGCTTTGAAGGAGGGTTTCGGGAGGAAGCAGGAGGGTTTGAGGTCGCCCCAGTACGAGCCATCAGCGAACTGCAAAGAAGACGAAAAGAAGGTCAAAAGGGGAAAGGCGGTGGATTGATAAACAGAGTGACTCGATTGAAAGATGGGGAGAAAAGAAACACGAACGAGGGGGTTCGCAGGGAAGAAAAAGAAGAAGAAAAACTGATCCTGCCTGTTGACCGGAACGCTGGAGAATGCCTCGTCAAAGGATCGACGTGCGCACCGCTTATCACCTTCATTCCTCCCCTGGATCTACTTCAAGAACCTGCAAAGAAACGACACGGCGCCGCTGCGGCCGATCGCACTCCGACGCTCAAGTCAGTGACGGTATCACCAAATACTAAGAACTAGAACCGTGCAAATCCTCTCACAATCAGCTCTATCACTCGCAAGCGTAAAGTGTATGAACTGAACGTGCGTACCTCAGAAAGTCTGTTAAGAACTCCTATATACCTGGTGGCTTTCTCTCTCCTGGCAGTTACAGACTTGGACACGTGGCTCGCATCCAACTGTACACGTGCCATCATCTGGAGGCTCTCTGACTTGGCGCTGCTTCTGCTCTCATTTTGGCTAAGTTACTTATGCATGGTACTGCCCAGTGCATAGCTAACTTAGGAGTGCGATCTCTACTGGAACTGGCGAGTTAGGGCCTTCATACACCTTCCCTGTGGTCTCGCCGGCCGCCTTCATAATCTGCTTCTCCTCCATCTTCGGCGATGTGCTTGTTCTGGCGATCTCCGACCGCTTGGTCGCCTGGGTCTGCATCTGGCGACTTGATCTTTAACCTGGCGATCGCCTATTCTGGTAAACTGGAAGTCGGAACACACCAGCTTAACAACTGGCGACTACACCTGCCCCCAACTTCCTTCCCTTCTTGCCAACCTGGCGCCTTGTCAACACGCCTACACTGTAGCAGGATGCCACGTCATCATACCCGACTACCAGGGCAGTACAAAAACCTAAACACAGGAAAGGGTAAAACAGAGAATGAACGGCCCACAACGTATGCTCCAGACAGTTAATGGATGATGCAAACCGATTGAAATGCGACAAGTATTGGTGGGAATCATAAAAAAGTTACCTTTCTGATGATCGAAGGAGCATTCAGTAAAAAGAAGATCGAAGAAGTCAAAGCGTTCACCAGAGCGTATAGAGAGTTTGAAAACGAAGAAGAGAGATAATGAAACAGTGTAGTGGCGTGAGAATTTTTAGAGTTTCGAATGTTACGAGAAGCGCAAACGACATAAGATAATGACCATCGATGAGTCCACATGTCAGTTGATGGGGGGGGGGTTGGTGAAGTGTCAAATCAGTAACCAGCATGGGCATTAGCGTGCGAAGCCACGTAGATCGCCGGGGTTTAACTTATCCTCCTCGCCAGAAAAATCGCAGCCCGCATATAAGTCGAGTCATCAAGGGCGATGACATAATTGAGAATTGCGTATAATCGCCGGTCGTGTAGGGCGGTCTGCAACGTGTGCGATCGCCGGCAGTGTCATCGCCAGATAAAAGACCAGGCGGTCTGACGTCGCTACAAGCAGCACATCGCCAACTATCCCAATAAGCTCGGGGCGAAAACACCGAAGGTTCAAGTGAGAAAGCAAACATTATGAGCAAATATCCCTCACGAAGACGAAGGCCAAACGAAGCCATAGGGGAAACGATCAGAAGCAGGGTGTGCACTGCAGCCCAAAGGGAAGGAACGGGAGGCAAGCGAGTGCTATCTAAGGAATTCGTGCCAAGCGTAACGATGGGGAGCATTGGAAGCAACATGTGCGGCATGGCAAAGAACGCAAGCATGCAAAGATAAGTCGGACAGCATTCAACATAAAGAAAAATCTAAAGTCAGCGTTAGGGTTACATACGAAGTTTATAACAGTTGCAGGATGAAAAAGTAATCCTATGCGCATCCTAAAGTTTGCATGAAAAGCGAAAACATATCATCAGTGGCCCCCAGAGTTTGAGCAGAACGACAAAGAGGCCCCGTCTTCGAACCCCAAAGCCCGAGTCAGCAGTGTCCTCTGGTGATCATTTATCTTCGAACCTACGTAAAAAAGGAGTAAGGTAGAGTAAGGGACGGGCGTGAAGCAGAGTATTTCCAAACAAAATCATACAAGAAATTTAGCGAAAACAAAGAGTAGGAGGGCCATAAGGAAAGCCTCACGCACATATGTATTTCCCCAAAAGCTTGGCGTTATACTCTAAACTTATCAAGGCAGCCGCGTCGAGACCTCCAGCACCCGCCAGGATCTTGCAAGCCTCCTGATCCCTTGGGGACAGTTTCTTAAGAGGCTTAGCTTTCAAGGCTCGGGCGTCCTTTGTCCAATAGAAAGGAAAGTCGTCTAGAGCGGAAGGCACAAGGCTGGAACAACACACCTTGAAGAACCTGCCTTTCCACTCTCTGAAGGTTTGCTGGTAAGGGGTCAAAAGAATCCTGCCAGGAATGTTACTAAGAGTTACCCATAGGTTATTTCTCTGCCTCTTCACCTCAAAGAAGTGAAGGAAAATATCTACGGAGGGTGCACATCCAAGGAAGCCAAACAGAATGTCAAAAGCCTTCACGAAGGCCCAGCTATTAGGATACAGTTGGGCTGGGGCAGTGTTCATCTCTGTTAACAGCTCCCTCTAGAACCTGGAAAAGGGAAGGCGTACGCCGACGCACCTAAAGACTACTTGGTAAAAATAGAAAAAGGGGACTCCGTTGTTGGATCGTTCATCTCTGCACACCGGCTCCCCTAGGGAACAAGGGAGCATGACGATGTCATCATCATGCCTCTTTGCGAAGGCACGACGGTTATAGGAACACTCTTCCCCCACGTGTTCCCTCAGGGCCCTAGTGGAGAGTAAGCAAGAATACTCGTCGAGGAGTTCACTTGAAGCCCATGGGTAAAGATCTTTGTGAGCCACTCTGGAAGAGGCAGGGTTGGCAGACATTTTAGTACGTGCTATCTGTGAAGAAGCTAATGACCAAAGAAGAAGGGCTCAGCAGTAGAGTAGAGGAAGGGGCTGGCAAAGAAAGAACACAGGGGAAGTTCTTGAGAAGAAGATGAATAGTGCAAGAAAGATGCGAAAGAGGTAAAGACAGTGAGTTAAGGTACGGGGTTTTCAAAGATTTGAGCGCTACAATTAAAGCACTAAAGAACATTAAAGCAAACGTCCTACGACTGGGCCACGTGTCACGAGGTTAAGGTGCGAACTGAAGTGTCACTTTTCTCGCTCAGAGAATATCACATCGTCAGAGTCCTTGAGGGTACGCCGCACCGGCGACGCAGAGAATGTCACGTCAATCGGTCAGGAGGCGACACATCATCAGAACGCCGCGGGGGCAGCAGGGGCGAGGCCTTAGTCTTTTTGCTGAAACAAGTACCAGCTCAAGACTGGGGGCTTGTGTACCGTCCCGTCCCCGGGCGTTTACCAAAAGTCAAAGTCAATGCAAAGTAAGACGTAGATCGCCAAGGTAAGACATCGCCCTAAAGTTGGATGGAGGCGCTGTGGGACCCTCCGCACAGAGTAAGCGATCGGGTCAAAGGGGCACGTGACAAGGCCCACGTGCTCATTAAAGACCTCCAAAGAAAGGCTGCATGCATGACACGTGGTCGATTAGGGCACCCACGAAGCATGATGGCACGAAAGATACGACGCTCAAGTTAGAATCCAAGCGGCCACAAGGTTAATCATTGCACTCCAGATAAGGAAAGTCCATGTGCCAGATACGCTCAGATCCTAGGAATAGCGGCGCAAGGGCCTTCTCCAAGGAACCCTAGATAAGAGTAGCAGCGGAAAGGTAAGCCCTAGTTTTCACCTATATAAAGGACACGAAGAGCCCTAGTAAGGTATGCTACACAGTTTTTACATGCTTTAACCTAGTTCTCATAAAGTTACGCAGAACACTAAACCCTAGTTGTTCTTGACGGCACACCCACTGTGAGCACAAGGCAATTAGGGAAACACAGCTTTAGTCACATAGTTTCAGTCACTGAGATCATCATACAGTTTTCAGTCACATTGGTGTTTCTCGCTAGCTGACTTGATCGTCGGAGTGCAAACGGCCGCGAGGGCACCCCTTTGTTCTTCTTTTTTCAGGTACTCATAGACAAGGCAGAACGAAGGTGCCCTAGCTCGCGAGGACAAGCCACGCATAAAGACGACCCAGGTCAACCGGCCGGAACACGTATAATAAAACCACTATTGTTTACCTATGCTAGAGTTATAAAAATTTATGAAATATGTGGACCAAGAATCTCTAACATATGAAATGCCTTCCTCATTCATTGGTGTTTCTTCTGTGAATAACTGCATTGCAAACTTGACATAAATTAGTTTTTAGATATATATATGTTCAAGAATTATAAAAATGATTTAACATATATAGTACCTCTTTCCAACCAGTTTTAACACCTAGTCTTATAATGGTAATCATCCATTGCATAATGTAATAGCCACACTCATAGCTTCCTGGTTGTTTATTACACTATAATTCAATAAAAAGTAATATGTTAGTATATTGATAAACAATGATAATAGAGAAAGAAAAAAATTACAAACCTTTACTCTTATCCAGTTCAAATTATTTGAATTTGATCGACCTTTTAGGATGTTATATTCACGCCATGAACTGGTTAATACAAAAAACCTCGTTAGTAGATGGTTAATTAGTAACATATACAAAGCTCAGTTTATAATGTATTTACGTATCAATGATATCCTTTAATTTTGTGGGAATCTTCTTGTGTAGGGAACAGAACCACACAGCAGTCTTATCAACCATTGATAAGACAAGTAACTGCCAATGATGCCTATATCATCAATGAAAAGAGTTAGTAAATATTTAAAACATGAAATAATAATAATTGATGACATATAATTAAACTTACTCATTAATATAAGGGCATAAATAAATTTGTTTTCCCTCTTTTTCCAGGGTGTTAGTGATGTATGCTTGAGTCTCATATGAGATTGGTCCAACGGGATTAGTATATGCAGGATCTAAGAATCCATACATATTTTCCTTCCCCTCAGTGATACAGACTCTATGCAAAAACCTACAAGTTTTTAGTTAAAGCATAATCAATAATAATTTAACATAAAGTAAATTGAATAATAGGTAAAGATACTTACATCATAAAAAATTGAATTATACTTACATTGAGCTCCTGTTTCCCAGATATAAATTCTGATAAATCTGTGTTGTAAATCATCAGTGGCAGTTCAGTGTTTATTTGAAAAAATGTATTATCCCACGGAATTGGAAAAGGATCATTGCCAATCTGACTAGCAATGAGACGTAGGGAAGCTATAGGATCATCAACTGGAACCTCACGCTTCTTTTCCGGACTTGGTGGCTGAAAAGGTTTCTACAAGATAAACAACATTTGTATTAAATTATATGTAATATATAAATATAATAAAAAAATGAAATGAAATTATGACATGAGGTTCGGGCATAGATCGAATGAGCTCTCTGGGCCAGGCAACGAATGTCTGCAATGCATCGACCACAGTGGTTACCTCATCTGAAGGTAGTGGAACACGAGCATCAGGAAATCGTACTTTTTCAACTGTTACCTTCGCCACATCAGGGAAGAGAGGAACGTTATGTAAGGTGGTGGCGTTTTTATAGACTTTTCCAAGTGCCACCACCCGAGGAAGTTTGCCGCCCACTACCAGTAGCTCACAATCCTCCGTCTGCCCATTGATATCATCCCCTGATGTTGGAGGAGCCGCACAACTCCCCTTTTTCTCTTGGGAGTGGGACTAACAAGGGGTTCAATCGGCTCAACACAAACTTGTTGCGATAGAAACTCTTGTCGCATTCGATCATTCTCCTTTTTCATCTCCAGCCACATCAAATCAGTCTCCTTTCTCATCTCCTCCATTATTTCTTCATGTATCTTAGTCTTCATTTGAGTTTCGTTCTCTTTGGAGGAGGAGGATGGCTGTCGTTCTGAAACTCCAAAATATAGTTTAATTCCGACCCCTTGTCCAGCTGCACGAACACGACCAGAGTGCTCAGGTCGTCTAATATCTTCAACCAGGATATCGTGACGACCTTCAGCAACAAATTTACCGTCGGATTCCAAGGAATCCTGCAAGAGTACACAAAAATCATATTTTCAATCATTAATATAATTAATGCTTTAAAAAAAATGAAAATAACAAAAATAACTTACAATTTTTTCTATGATAACCCCGGATTGCTCAAAACTTGGTGCACCCAACTTTTTAATTCGGGCCCTCTTCCATTTTACATGGCGAAAAGGTGGTGATGGAGGAGAAGTGAACCCTGTTTCCACATTCTCAGACAACGTCCCCTGTTGAGATTTCTCCTTTTCCACCATCAGTGTTTGCTCAAGTTTTCGATACCCCGAACGAGACATAACGTGCGGGGTAAGATTCTTCAAAGCTATCTCTTGAGCTTTGTTCCAACGATCCTGTCATAATTGAAATAAACAAACTGAAGTAAATAAGATAAACTTATTAATGTTATATAAACAAAAAAGTTACTTCACTTACCATCCAAGCCTCATTTTCACGGCTTTCTCTAAAAAGACGTCATGTCTCTTCATCAATATGTTGGTACTTTAAACATGGATTTTTGTCTTTAAGGTCGCCAAAAATGTATCTCGAAGTCAGTCTTGTCTTAAAGGTACGAAATTTGAGTCCGATATTGGATATAATCTTTGATCGAAGCGGTTCCACATCAGGAATTTCAAATTGCCTGCAAAATAACATCAGCAAATTAAAATTAATCAATGAATATTAAAAAGCATTATATCAAAATGTAAAGCTTACCAGAACATCCTCCCAGATCATGTTACGGTCGACCTCTGACACCTCATCCCATGAATTAATCAGAATGGAGAGCCTCTCACAAGAAACAACTCCAAGATAGCTCATAAACTCATCTGCCTTAGGACCAAAAGCCACTCCAGTGTTGACGTCAATGTCAACACGTGTCTTCTCACTAGCAGCACGTCTCAATGCGAGACGCTTCAATCTAGTAAGTCCTCTGCTGCCTCGTCCGGATCGAGGTTTGATTGGGGTCTGATCATCATCCATGTCTCTGTTAAAAATATTAGGTAACAAACATTAGTTAATCTGCATCGAATTAAAATCTTATAAAAATAATACATAAAAATGTAAATAAAAAATGCTTATTTACATGTTGTGTACCGCCCTGGTGGTCGGGTGCGATGACGTGGCATCCTGCTACAGTATAGGCGTGTTGACAAGGCGCCGGGTTGACAGTTGGGAAGGAAGTCGGGAGGCACGTGTAGTCGCCGATAGTTAAGTTGGCGTGTTCCGATCTCCAGCTTACCAGAATAGGAGATCGCCAGGTTGGGGACGAAGTCGCCAGATGCAGACTCAGGCGACTAGGCAGTCGGAGATCGCCAAGAACAAGTACATCGCCGAAGTTAAAGGAGAAGCAGATTATGAAGGCGGCCGGCGAGACCACAGGGAAGGTGTATGAAGGCCCTCCCTCGCCAGTTTCAGTAGAGATCGCACTCCTGAGTTAGCTATGCACTGGGCAGTACCATGCATAGGTAACTTAGCCAAAATGAGAATAGAAGTAGCGCCAAGTCAGGGAGCCTCCGGATGATGGCACGTGTACAGTTGGATACAAGCCACGTGTCCAAGTCTGTAACTGCCAGGAGAGAGAAAACCACCAGGTATATAAGAGTTCCTAACAGATTCTCTAAGGTACGCACGTTCAGTTCATACACTTTACGCTTGCGAGTGACAGAGCTGTTTGTGAGAGAGATTTGCACGGTTCCAGTTCTTAGTATTTGGTGATACCGTCACTGACTTGAGCGTCGGAGTGCGATCGGCCGCAGCGGCGCCGTATTGTTTCTTTGCAGGTTCTTGAGATAGATCCAGAGGAGGAACAGAGGTGAGAAGCGGCGCGCACGTCGATCCTTTGACGAGGCATTCTCCAGCGCTCCGGTCAACAGGCAGGATCATCAGGCGCCCACCGTGGGACCGTGTAAAACGTGCTCCCATCCACAGCGTGAGTTCGTGAAGGTTTTCGAGGTTTTCTGCGCGGTTGTGTGCTGGTGCAACCGTCGTTCTTGGTTTCTTTGAGTTTCGTTCGGTGAAGTTTGTGTTTTAAACCGTTTGCTTGTCTTTCAATCGGTGGAGTGAGGTTTTTTGTTGCTTGCGCGCAATCTGTCTGGTGGAAGTTCGAGTTCTTTGGTGGTTTTCTGCGAAGGTTTGCGGTGTTCTTGGATTCTTGCACGGTTTCTTGAATCTTCTCCGATCGATCGCTGATTCGTTCGTGGTTGAAGTGTTATTTGCTGTGTTTCTGTGGTTCGCTGAAGTTAATGAGAAAGATGAGAAGCAATCGTTCCAGTCCCGTGGCTCCCGTCGCAGCCGAAGGCGACGCCGCCATGACCATGGCGCAGATGGCAGAAATGATGCGCTCATTGCAGGCCACTGTAGAAGCCTCGCGCGTCGGGCAGGCAAGGATACATGAAGACCTGGTCGCCTCTCGCGCCAGGAACGAGGAGCTCAGCAAGGTAGCTGAGGAGCTACGTCGAGCTCTTCAGGAGCAGCAGGTTCGTTCTTCTGCTGAAGAGGTGGCACCGTCGACGCCGCCTCGTGTTTTCCCAATGCCTTTCATTCAGGCGATTACCGACACGCCAATTCCCACGAGCGTGGTCCCGGTTAAAGCTGTTTTTACTGGCGTGGAGGATCCAGAGGCTCATCTGACCACGTTCCACACACAGATGATGCTGTCAGGAGGGTCGGACGCCGTCTATTGTAAGATGTTCGTGAGCACGCTCCAGGGAACGGCGATGGAGTGGTTTGTGAGCCTGCCTAATGGCCACATAACTAATTTTCAACAATTCTCGAAAATCTTTGTCGAGCAGTATATTGTGAACAAGGCACCGCCCAGGGTGTCCTATGATCTGTTTGATATAAGGCAGTACCATGGGGAGTCCCTTAGAGACTACCTCAATCGCTTCGGAGCACAGATGGTCAGATCGCCTGCCAAGGATGAAGAAATGCTGGTTTATGCCTTCAAGAAGGGCGTGCAGCCAGGGCCATTCTGCGAAGCCTTGATCAGGGCTCATCCAGCGACGTTTGCTGAGGTCAGGCGACTTGCGGTGGCCCACATCGCCGACGAGAGTGAAGTCGCCGAGAAGAGAGGCAGCGTGGCTCCCGCCAGGCCACGCGCCCAGACCAGGATCCAGCCACAGAGGGTGCTGGAAAGGACCAAAGGACTCGCTATCCTTACGATAGGAGAAATAAGGGAAGAAGCCAAGCGCGCCAACCGCCGGCACGCCAACAACCAGCACGTCGGGAATACAATCGCCCGCCTAAGCACAAATTCGTCATGGGACTAGCGGACCTGATTGCTATCCCTAACATATCTGCTAGGTTGAAGGCGCCCGAGAAGGTTGGCGACAAGGTGCTAGGGTCGAAGCCGGACGTCTGGTGCGAGTTTCACCAGTGCTTTGGCCACAACCTAGACTCGTGTTTGTCTTTAGGATACCAGCTCGACGATCTGGTTAAGAGCGGGTTCCTAAACGATTATCTGCCGGACAGAAGGACCGGAGGAGCGTCGAGTTCCCAGCCGGCAGGTGGAGAAGCCCAGCAACACGAGATGCCCATCCATGGGGAGATCCACAACATTGCAGGGGGTTTCTCAGGTGGTGGATGCACCGCGTTGCAGAGGAAAAAGTACGCGCGATCGGTGATGTCAGTGGACATGTTTGAAGATCACTCGCCCGAAGTGGACATTACGTTCACCAAGCAGGATCTTCGGGACGTTGTGCCTCATGACAACGATCCCATTGTTATTTCGTTGATCACGGCGGGGAGGAAGGTCCACCGAGTTCTGGTGGACCAAGGAAGTTCGGCAGACGTGATGTTCTGGCCGACTTTCACGCAGTTGGAATTGCCCCTTGACCAGCTAAGGCCCTATGGAGGGTGCTTGTATGGGTTCGCTGGCGACCAGGTGGAGGTCAGGGGGTACATTGAGCTGAGAACCACGTTTACCGATGAGGCTGGGTCGAGGACGGAGAAAATCAAGTACCTCATCGTAAACGCCCCTTCAGCATATAACATCCTGCTGGGAAGGCCCACTCTTAACAAGATAGGCGCAATTCCATCGACTCGGCACATGAAGGTGAAGCTGCCGTCCATGGAAGGGGTGGTGATCACGATAAAGTCTGATCAGAAGGAAGCGAAAAAGTGCTATGAAAATAGCCTGAAAAATAAAAGATCAGTTAGCTATGTTACAACCACCCCACCTCCCGGTGTGAATCCCAGACCGCCGGTGATGGAGGAGGCCGCCGGAAGGGACGTGGAGATGGTAGATGCTGAGCTGGGGGAGAGGAATGCTGGCCTGGAGGAAGAAGAGGCGCGGAATCACCCGGAGGAAGCAAGGGAGCTGGGAATCGCCAAGGCGGTGGCCGCCAGAGAATCCAGGCCCAAACCCGTCGAGCAGTGGCTCGAGAAGGAGATCGGGGGGAAGGTTTTCAAGCTCGGAAGATCTCTGGAGGTCGATCTCCAGGACTAGATCGCCAAGGTGATTGAACGGCATCTGGACGCGTTTGCCTGGTCCGCTTCGGACATGCCCGGAATCGATCCCGAATTCTTGTGCCATCATCTGGCGATGGACAACATGGTGAGACCGGTGCGGCAAAGAAGGAGGAAATTTAATGAAGAGAGGAGGCAGGCGATCAAGGATGAGACCCAGAAACTCCTCGCTGCAGGCCACATCAGGGAAGTCCAGTACCCTGAGTGGTTGGCAAATGTCGTGCTGGTGAAGAAGAGCAACGGGAAATGGCGCATGTGCGTCGATTTCACCGATCTGAATAAGGCTTGCCCAAAGGATTCGTATCCTTTACCAAGCATTGATGCCCTGGTTGATAGTGCTGCAGGGTGCAAGCTGCTGAGTTTCCTGGATGCCTTCTCGGGCTACAATCAGATCAAGATGCATCCCATGGATGAAGAAAAAACAGCCTTCATGACGGAGAGGTCGTGTTACTGCTATAAGGTGATGCCGTTCGGGCTGAAGAACGCGGGGGCCACGTACCAGAGGTTGATGGATCGAGTACTTGCACCGATGCTGGGAAGGAACGTGCAAGCCTACGTCGATGACATGGTCGTGACCTCGCAGGAGAAGAGCAAGCACGTAGCAGACTTGGACGAATTGTTCACGACGATCGCCAAATTTAAGCTGAAGCTCAACCCGGAGAAATGCATTTTCGGCGTGGAGGCTGGAAAATTTTTGGGTTTTCTCTTGACTGAAAGAGGAATAGAAGCCAATCCGGACAAGTGTGCCGCCATCTTAGCACTGAGAAGCCCGGCTACAGTGAAAGAGGTCCAGCAGCTGACAGGTCGGATGGCAGCCCTATCTCGCTTCGTGTCAGCGAGCGGAGAAAAGGGACATCCCTATTTCCAATGTCTGCGGCGCAATAACAAGTTCGCTTGGACGAAAGAATGCGAGGAAGCTTTCGTCAAGCTGAAGGAATATCTGGCGAGCCCGCCGGTTCTGTGCAAACCACTGGTGGGAATCCCTCTCAGATTGTATTTTGCTGTGACTGAGAGGGCGGTGAGTGCGGTGCTCGCCCAGGACCAAGATCAGGCTCAGAAGCCTATCTATTTTGTGAGCAAGGTGTTGCAGGGCCCAGAAATGAGATACCAGGCCCTGGAGAAGGCTGCGCTGGCTGTGGTGTTTTCGGCGAGGAGGTTGCGCCACTACTTCCACAGCTTCACAATACTGGTGATGACTGACCTGCCCATCCAGAAGGTCTTGAAGAAGCCTGACGTTGCAGGAAGAATGGTGAAGTGGGCAGTGGAGTTGTCAGAATTTGACATTAAATATGAGCCTCGAGGCCCGATCAAAGGGCAAATCTTTGCAGATTTTGTAGTTGAGCTCTCTTCAGAGGCGACGCGGGTTGAAGGAGACGATTTCCGTTGGGTGCTCTCGGTGGATGGATCGTCAAACCAGCAGGGTAGCGGTGCTGGAGTCATATTGGAAGGACCCAACGGCGTGCTGATCGAACAATCGTTGAGATTCGCCTTCAAAGCCAACAACAATCAAGCAGAGTATGAGGCGCTGATCGCCGGGATTCTGCTGGCTAAGGAAATGGGAGCCAGAGTGCTGATGGCTAAGAGTGACTCGCTGCTAGTCACAGGGCAAGTAACAGGCGAGTTCCAGGCTAAAGATCCACAAATGGCGGCTTACTTGGCGTATGTGCAGGAATTGAAGAGTTCCTTTGCCTCTTTTGAAGTGGTGCATGTGCCCCGAGAACAGAATGCCCGAGCTGACTTGCTTGCTAAGCTCGCCAGCTCAGGCAAGGGGGGTAGGCAGAGGACAGTGATTCAAGAAACTTTGAAGACGCCGAGGGCATTTGTAGCAGATCACCTGGTCCTTCAGATAAGCAGGTCGACGGAGAGAGCAGCGAGAAGCCATAAGTCTTTGACGCAAGAAACTCTGAGATCGCCGAGAGTTAGAGCTTGTCGAGGAGAGAAGGTGGACGTGATGCAGGTCTGCGCCACCCATGAGCCAGACACTTGGATAACACAGTACAAGCGGTGCCTGGCGGATGGCCTCCTCCCGCTAGATCCAACAGAAGCTAGGAAGGTAAAGAAAAATTCCAGCAAGTATACACTGATTGATGGCGATCTGTACAGGTTTGGGTTCACTCACCCACTCCTGGAATGTATACACGGCGAGAAGTGCACGAGAATTATGGCAGAGCTCCACGAAGGAATATGTGGAAGTCACGTCGGGGGTCGAGCTCTGGCCGCGAGGACTCTCCGTGCAGGCTACTATTGGCCATCCATGAGAGAAGATTGCAAGAAATATGCCCAATGCTGCAAACAGTGCCAGCAGCACGCCGATTGGCATAAGGCACCTCCCGAGGAGTTGAAGTCGATCTATAGCCCTTGGCCGTTTCATACTTGGGGGATCGACATCCTGGGACCTTTTCCACTGGCGATCAGGCAGATGAAGTACTTGGTAGTGGCGATTGAGTACTTCACCAAATGGATTGAAGCAGAACCAGTGGCCCAGATCACCGCGCACAAGATCGAAGGCTTTGTATGGAAGAACATTGTGTGCCGGTTTGGAGTGCCTAAGCACCTGGTATCAGATAATGGGACTCAGTTTGCAAGCCACCTGTTGAAGAAGCTTTGTGAAGGGGTTGGAATTCAGCAAGTGTTTGCATCCGTCGAGCACCCTCAGACGAATGGCCAGGTGGAATCAGCTAATCGGGTGTTGCTGAGAGGTTTGAAGAGAAGGCTCGAGAAAGCCAAGGGAAGTTGGGCTGAGGAGGTACCCCGTATAGTTTGGGCGTACCACACCACCGAGCAGTCAGGAACCCATGAGACCCCGTTTAGCTTGGTCTATGGGTGTGATGCCATGATTCCAGTCGAGATTCAGGAGAGCTTGCCGAGATTCCAGAACTTTGTAGAGGAAGACTCGAATGAAGAGAGAAGGCTGAACCTGGATCTGTTGGACGAAGTCAGGGAGGAGGCAAGGCTGAAGGCTGAGGCGGTGAAGAGAAGGGTCGAGCGAAGGTACAACTCAAAGGTGATGCCAAGGCAGTTTAGAGAAGGCAATCTGGTGATGAGGAAGGCCCACCAGTACAAGATGGAGAATAAGCTATCACCCAAGTGGACTGGACCGTTCAGAATAACCGAGGCACTCGGGAACGGAGCCTATCGCTTGGAGACGCTGGAAGGGGGGGCGATCCCTCGTACCTGGAACGCCACACACCTGAAGTTGTACTATAGCTAAGAGCTTTGTAAGTAAAGACAAACACAAATATTACATTACAATGTCTCTGTTAAAACAGTTTCAAGGGGGCGCTCTTTTTTCCCTAAGGAGGGTTTTTAATGAGGCCACCCAATAAAAGAAGAGTTTTCGAAGTATAAGGTGTTTTCAGATTGCATATGTGTTATTTCCAAAAGTTTCGAAGAAAGACCTTGTCATTCGTACATGATTTAAGGCACGAAAAGATATGTCGCGTGTTTTCTAAAGTTTTAAAGTCCTCATCGTTTTTCGGCGATTAGAGGCACCAGTTAAGTTTTTAAAGTCCTCATCGTTTTTCGGCGATTAGAGGTATCAGTTAAGTTTTTAAAGTCCTCATCGTTTTTCGGCGATTAGAGGCACCAGTTAAGTTTTTAAGTCCTCATCGTTTATCGGCGATCGGAGGCACCAGATGAAAGACCTCCTCGCCGTCGAGCGAGTGCAGGAGAGAAAGAGGAAAAGTCCTCCGTGGTTCTGGGAGCGAGAAGATGTAACTCCCGGGGCGACGTAGAGGCAAGTTAAAGACCTCCTCGCCGTTGTGCGGGCGCAGGCGAGAAAGGTCCTCAGTGCATCCAGGGGGGAGGAGATGTACGCCCTGGGCAAGTTGAGGCACCGGGTAAAGTCCTTATCGCCGTTGTGCGAACTAAGGCCCATCAAAGACCTCCTCGCCGTCGAGCGAGTGCAGGCGTGAGAAAGAAAAGGTCCTCAGTGCATCCAGGGGGGAGGAGATGTACACCCTGGGCAAGTTGAGGCACCAGACAAAGTCCTTCTCGCCGTCGAGCGAGTTAAGGCCGTTTAAAGTCCTTCTCGCCGATGAGCGAGTTCAGGCGAGTTAAAAGACCTTCTCGCTTGTGTGCGAGTATAGGCAAGATAAAATCCTTCTCGTCTTGAACGAGTTCAGGTATGGCGAAGAGGGTGGAAGAAGCTTGAAAGGTGGCTAAGGTAGGTTCGAAGAGAACGCCTAGCCAGCCAGTCTCTAGCTCTGGAGTTCAGGGAGGTAAAGGAAGATCCCAAAGGGCATTTCTGCCTCAGATAAAGAAATGACTGCCAAAGCCTGAGGCTAAGAAAAGCTGGTGTTACCAAGAGGTCTAGGTGATCGCGAAAAGTTCAAACACGGCGAGAAGGTTGAAAGACTTGTTTGATAAAGCGGGTCAAGTGGGACGTTATTTGAACCGATGATTGAATCACAGTTCGTTGCTTGGAACTTTTCTTATGATCAGGTTAGTGCCTCAGGGGTACAAGTTGTTTAAAGCGATTATTGCTTAAGTTTGAATCGGCTCGAAGCAGTTACGCCAAAGGTCATGTTTGCAAAATCGCTAAGTTAAACGTAGCAGAGTTAAACATACAAAGAAAGTAAAGCGCTCAAAAGAAGTCAGAAGAAATATCCAAGTCTCGCTATTGAAATGAATAACTGTTCAAAACACATGTGCAAGAGTTTTTTACAAGGTAAATACAGGTGAATTTATAAAGAAGCAGATGGGGTGGAATTGGTTGAGCCTTCGGCGGGAACGACCTTTCCATCTACTACTTCATTGTTTAATGACACCATGCTGAGGTCAAGATCAGGGAATAGGCATGCAAATTGCTCCCGAGCGACTTCGAATCCAGCAGTCAGAATCTGAGCAGAATTTAGCTTAAGTTCTTCAAATTGTCCTTGAAGCTCTTCAACCTGTTTCTTGAGCTCCTCGCTCTGCTGTCCCAGCTCTTCAGCTTGTTTCTTGAGCTCCTTGTTCTGCTGCCCCTGCTCTTCAACCTGTTTTTGGAGTTGTTTGTTAGTCTCTTGAGCATGGAGAAGGTCGTCAGTAACCTTCTTGGATTCTGTTCGAGCTTGGGTCAACTCGGCAGCCATCTTCTCTTTTTCCTTGTTCGCCTCGGTGAGATCAGCCATGGCGTCATCCCTTGCTTTTTCAACTTGCCCAAGCAGCTTCTCGCGGTCGATTGACCTTTGCTCCAGTCTTTGTACCTTATCGGCATTAGCTTGAATTTGAGCCTCCAGGTCGCTCGCCTTGGTACGTAGAGGCACGATTCTGCTTTCAAGTTCAACTTTTTCTTGGGCAAGTTCATGGACTTTGTGGCGAAGGTCAACAGCTTCCTTGCGCGCAAGCCTAAGCTCGGTGTTTAGGGCATCCTCCACTCGGGAATGTTCCATTTCCGCGAGCGTTAGGCTGAAGGCCACCTTCTCCACCTCAACCTTCATTGTGCTGTTCTCGGTCTTGAGGTTGTAGATGTCATCCTGTAGCCGCCTGGTGGAGCTCTCCACAGCTCTCGTTATGATCGATGGGATGTCTTCTGCGATGGTTTTGAGTTTAGCAGTTAGAGGTTCCCACATCCTCGTGACCTCGAGGGAAAGATTTGCAGCTTGGAGAGGCGCCAGGGGGGCTTGTTGAGGGTTCTCGTCGCCACCTTCCTTAGCGATATTTTCAGTGGTTGCCTCTTGGCGTGGCGACGCGATCGGGGACTCGGTGATTAGGATTGGAGAGGTGTGAGCAACCTCGTCCCCGATTGGAGCGATTCCTGCAGCTGAAGTGTTGGAAGGAGGGCCCCCTCCTGCTGATATATGTGGTGTAGAGGCGCTCGGGGGGTCCTCCAAGAAGTTTGGCTTTGGGGCCTCAGTTGCAGGTGGCGCAGTGGCCAATGGAACTGCTTGGACTGGTGGTGAAGGGGCTTGTGGTGCTGGTGATGAGGGAGGAGGAGCGGGTGTTGATGGTGGTGTTGAAGCTGGAAGAGGGGGCGGGGCAGGTGGAGAAGATGGTGCCACCCTCTTCCTTTTCGTGACAAGGCCATCCTCTGTGACCTCGTCGTCCTCTTCCTCATCCTCTTGGACAACTTGGGGGGCTTTCCGCTTTGGCCTCTTAAGGACCAGTTTCTTTCGTTGGGTGGGCGCCTTAGGCGGAGATCGCCCCTGGATAATGGCCTTCTCGACCGCCGAGTTGGGAACCGTCTGGGAGCCGGTCGCCAACCCGTGGTTACGAGCGAGCGCCTTTAAGTCGGCGAGCATGTTCTTACCCAACATGGTGTCTGCATGAAATGAAAGTGCATAAGTTAGCTCAAAGGAGAAAGGGATAAGTGTACAAGACAATGAGACAGCAAAAGCAGGCATATGCAGAAAAGATAAAACCAAAGTCTTGTGTGTGTCGCACAAGACGCCCAGAAACAATATCAGAAGCAATGTTAAGACAAAGATGTAGCGACCTAACCTATTTGGAATTCCAACTGGTCCTCAAAGAACTCGAAGGAAATCAGGATGGGGGTCAAGAATGTTATGTGGGCATCTACCACCCTCTTCCAGAAGAGACAAAGGTCTCTGTCCAAAGCTCCCATGCTATCAGGACTCCTGGGCCTCCTGAAGCAGCTCTTGGACTCCTTTTTCCCCTTGTCCACCCAGTACAAGGGGAAACCGTCGAGAAGGGAAGTGTCTTTGTCATTTGCGCGAACCTGAATGAACTTCCCCTTCCAATCCTTGTACGACTGCTGGAAGATGGTGAAAATGGACCTCCCAGCAATGGCATTCAGGCTGACCCACAGGCGATCTCCTGGGTGTTTGGCCTCGAACAAGAATAAAAACACGTCCACTGACGCGGGCAACCCCAGGTGGGCGCACGTTATCTCGAAAGCTCGGACAAACGCCCAGCTGTTGGGGTGAAGCTGGGCGGCAGCGATATTGAGCTCGGTTAAGAGTTCCCTCTCAAATCGAGTGAGAGGGAACCTGAGTTTGACCTTCTTGAAGAAAGTGGTGTAGACGAAGCAGAAGGGCCCGTCGGCGCTCACTTTATCATCGGCGCACACTGGCAGACTGGCGGGGCAAGGCAACATTATCATTCTCTCATCGTGCTCCTTGTGGAACGATTGGTGGGCCTCGTCCCCATTGGTCAATCGCAGAACCGCTCCCGCGGTGTTCACCGACGACGTTTCCTTTAAGAGGGTTGAGTTAGCCCATGGGTATAACGTCTTGAAGTCTGGCAGTGGGAGGGGGGCTCCTCCGGCGTTTGGTGGAGTCGCCTGGGCCAGAGCGGTTTGAGAAGACGCAGGCCTCACAGCCTGCGAAGAGGGAGCACCACAAACTTGCGTTGAGTCGTGTGCTTGTGAAGGAGGGTTTCGCGCTGATGGAGGGGGGTTCGGGGTGATCTTCGTGCGAGTCATGATAGCAACTGCAAACGAAGGAGGAAGAAAAAATAATCAGGAGGGTTACAAAGGCTGACTCGATCATGAAAGGAAGGTGAAAGACGAACGAATGTGAGTTCGTTGCGACGATCGACAAAGCCCTAAGTCACGCAGAAGGAGAAATGGAAAAACAGCCCACAGCGTATGCACCAGACAGTTACAGGATGATGCAAATCGGTGAAAATGCAAGGAAACCCAGCAGATGAAGGAAAGCAGTTACCTTTCGATGATCGGGAGAATGTTGAAGGGAGGTGGTGATCTAGAGCGTCGAGGAACGTCGAGAGCTTTCGCAGAAGGAAAAGAGAGCGTATGCAAGTGTGAAGAAAGTGATGGAACAGTAGGAGCCTAAGGGGTTTAAGGGTTTTTCGAAACGGTTTTGGGAAGCGCTAACGGCAGATGAAGATAGCCGTTGATGAGAGCCACGTGTCGAACGATGCGCGAAGGGTTTGGTGGAGCGTCAGAGCAGCAGAAAGTACTATCGCTTGGAATTCTGCGCCCATGCCACGTAGACCGGTGTTAACGAAGGCTTTTTCAGTCTTTTCGCTAGACAAGTCTTCGCTTAAGACTGGGGGGCTTGTGTACCGCCCTGGTGGTCGGGTGTGATGACGTGGCATCCTGCTACAGTATAGGCGTGTTGACAAGGCGCCGGGTTGACAGTTGGGAAGGAAGTCGGGAGGCACGTGTAGTCGCCGATAGTTAAGTTGGCGTGTTCCGATCTCCAGCTTACCAGAATAGGCGATCGCCAGGTTGGGGACGAAGTCGCCAGATGCAGACTCAGGCGACTAGGCAGTCGGAGATCGCCAAGAACAAGCACATCGCCGAAGTTAAAGGAGAAGCAGATTATGAAGGCGGCCGGCGAGACCACAGGGAAGGTGTATGAAGGCCCTCCCTCGCCAGTTTCAGTAGAGATCGCACTCCTGAGTTAGCTATGCACTGGGCAGTACCATGCATAGGTAACTTAGCCAAAATGAGAATAGAAGTAGCGCCAAGTCAGGGAGCCTCCGGATGATGGCACGTGTACAGTTGGATACAAGCCACGTGTCCAAGTCTGTAACTGCCAGGAGAGAGAAAACCACCAGGTATATAAGAGTTCCTAACAGATTCTCTAAGGTACGCACGTTCAGTTCATACACTTTACGCTTGCGAGTGACAGAGCTGTTTGTGAGAGAGATTTGCACGGTTCCAGTTCTTAGTATTTGGTGATACCGTCACTGACTTGAGCGTCGGAGTGCGATCGGCCGCAGCGGCGCCGTATTGTTTCTTTGCAGGTTCTTGAGATAGATCCAGAGGAGGAACAGAGGTGAGAAGCGGCGCGCACGTCGATCCTTTGACGAGGCATTCTCCAGCGCTCCAGTCAACAGGCAGGATCAGGTTGCATGGAGGTTGAAAGTTCATATGTAAATTCCTTCACTGTGGTCTTTACGGGTTGCATGTACATCATGAACTACATCGTCATCTTTATTAATTATCTTTGGTGTGAATGAACAGGGGTCACCATTTTCAATATCATCTATGGTCTCCCCTTGTTTTTTGCCGTGTAAAACGACATACCAATGTTCGGACGTAGGATCTTTCACGTAGAAAACTTGAGATGCTTGTTGAACCATTATAAATGGCTCATCTCGATACCCTATCTTTCAAAAGTCCACTAGTGTGAATCCTGAATCATCAATTTTAACCCCACTTTTATTATCAACCCATTTACACTTGAAAACTAGAACGGAAAACTTAGTGTAGTCAATCTCCCATATCTCTTCTATAAACCCATAGTATGCCATTGATCCAAGTACTGGATTTGTATCTTTCGAAGTCGAAAACTGCATTGACTCGGCTTCAAGAGTAACACCAGAATTTTGAACTGTACTCTTTTCATCCATGGACTTCGTGTAAAATATACAATTATTCACTTCGTACGTTGTAAATGAGATGACATCAAACTTCAATCCAGCAACCAACCAGGTCAAGGTCTCTGATGCCGTTGAATCCTTGAACACCTCGTCTTTAAACCAAGGCATGAAAGTTCTATTATGTTCCATTAAGACCCATTTCTCTGCTTGTCTTGGGTTATTTTCCTTCACAATGGCTTTATGAGCTTCTATGTATGGTACAACTTCATTTGTGTTATTCAATATGTACAAATGTGCTTGCAAGACTTCTGATCGAGATTTGCTTACAATATTGACACCACGTAAACATTTACTTGTAGAACGCCTGTGGTGCCATGAATTAGCTGGAACACCTATTGGATTTGCTTTTGTCATTTACTCTGAACAAAATTCAATACTTTCTTCAGCTATGTACCTTTCAATCATTGAAGCCTCTGAACAAATCCTGAGATCCCAAGCAAACCTCAAACGAACGGTGGAAAACGTGAAAGCACCGAACAAATCTCAAGCAAACAGCGAACAACGGTTGCACCAGCACACAACCACGCAGAAAACTTCGAAAACCTCCAAGAACTCACGCTGTGGATGGGAGCAAATTTTACACGGCCTCACGGTGGGCGCCTGATGATCCCGCCTGTTGGCCAGAACGCTGGAAACTGCCTCGTCTAAGGATCGACTTGCGCACCGCTTCAAACGTCCGTCCTTCTCCAAGATCCACCTCAAGAACCTGCAAAAGAACAGAGCGGCACCCCTGCGGCCGATCGCACTCCAACGCCCAAGTCAGTGACCGAACCACCAAATACTGAGAGCAAGAACGCTCAAGAAATCTCAAGGAAC
This sequence comes from Phaseolus vulgaris, assembly GCF_000499845.2. Classification (NCBI taxonomy): domain Eukaryota; kingdom Viridiplantae; phylum Streptophyta; class Magnoliopsida; order Fabales; family Fabaceae; genus Phaseolus; species Phaseolus vulgaris. The sequence continues at coordinate 10,800 of NW_027174141.1, read as the reverse complement.
CGTGCAATGTTCTCTCTCACAGTGTGCTCTAGAACTCGCAAGCGTAAAGAGTATAATCTGAACGTGCGTACCTCGAAAGTTCGTTGAGAACTCTTATATACCTGGTTATTTTCTCTCTCCTGGCAGTTACAGACTTAGACACGTGGCTCGCATCCAACTGTACACGTGTCATCATCTGGAGCCTCCTTGACTTGGGCGCTGCTTCCATCTTCCATTTGGCTAAGTTACTTATGCATGGTACTGCCAGTGCATAGCTAACTTGGGACTGCGATCTCTACTGGAACTGGCGAGTTGGGATGCCTTCGTACATCTTCCCTGTGGTCTCGCCGGCCGCCTTCATAATCTGCACCACCTTCATCTTCGGCGATGTGCTTGTTCTGGCGATCTCCAATCACTTGGTCGCCTGAGTTTACCATCTGGCGACTTCATCTTCAACTGGGCGATCGCCTGGTATGCTGGAGATCGGAGCACGCCAACTTAATAACTGGCGACTACACGAGCCCCCCGACTTCCTTCCCTTCTGCGGATCTGGCGCCTTGTCAACACGCCTACACTGTAGCTGGGTGCCATGTCGTCACTTCCGACTACCAGGGCGGTACACAGGGTTTTAACGAGGCCACCCAGTAAAGAAGGTTTCGAAGTTTATCAAAGTTTCCCAGCTATTAAATTTGCATGCTGTCTGTTTGCCAAGTTTGTGGGGGGAGACCCTATCGCCCTTGTGTAGTTTTAAAGAAAAACAGCAAATCTGAACTGCATGCATCCAGTACAAAATTTCGGAAACATAAGTTTTTTAAGCCCTCATCGCCATATGGCGATCGGAGGCATGGGAATAAAGTTTTTTAAGTCCTCATCGCGATATGGCGATTGGAGGCACAAGAATAAAGTTTTTTAAGTCTTCACCGCCTCCTGGCGATCGGAGGCCCAAGTATCAGATTTCCTCCCGACGAGAAAGAGATTTAAAAGACCTCCTCGCCTTGAGCGAGTGCAGGCGAGAAAGAGATTTAAAAGACCTCCTCGCCTTGAGCGAGTGTAGGCGAGAACAGATCACAAGACCTCTTTGCGTGAGCAAATCGAGGCAAGTTGAAAGCCCTCAGTGCATCCGGGGGAGGAGGAGATGTAACCCCTGGGGAAGTTGAGGCATCAGAAAAAGTCCTTCTCACCCTCGAGTGAGTTCAGGCAAGATTAAACCGAAAAGTCAGGGGTGCTAACGATCTCAAGTGTGGGAAATGAGGGTTGGAGAAGGACTCTTTCCCCCTTGAGAGAGACACCAATGTTGACCTAGTAGGACCAGTTAAATCGGAGGTGAAGGGTAGTCGGGGAAGGTTCGTAGAGGACACCCCACCACCCAAATCATTGTTCTGAAACTCAGGGAGGTAGAGAAGGATCCGAAAGGTGGCTCTACCCCCAGATGAGGGAACAATGGTGTAAGTTATCCCAGGATAAAGGCTCGGGGAAGGCAAAGAGCGATTCGAAATACGGCTCTCCTCCCAAGTGAGCAAAAATGAAATCAGAAGGTGGTCCCGCAAGGAACGCTTTCAGTTAAATGGAAGATGACGTCGCTAGAAGCCCGTGGTTTGAGATTGGAACAGAAAGAGAATCGCAGGCGGGGACCGCGTCTGCGAAGTTTTGAGCGACGATGCATAGATGCCTTTAGCCCTTGGCGGGTCGGGCAAGAGAAGTTCCAGGTGCTAAGTAAGTGTACCGCCCAGGTAGTCGGGAGTGATGACGTGGCAGCAGGCGTGTTAAGTGGGGCTCATGGCTGGCAGAAGGGAAGGAAGTCGGGGGGCTCGTGTAGTCGCCAGTCCTTAAGATTGGCGTGCACCGATCTCTATAAAACCCAAACCGGCGGTCACCGGGTTTGAGACCAAGTGATTAGAGATCGCCGAAAGAAGGACATCGCCGAAGGATCAGTGAAGCTTGTTCCATGTTTTCGAAGCAGAGGATGAAGCCATCAGATAGTCATTTCCTAGCTAGCCAGAGGTTGAGGTCGGGGAACAGTTTACCTGAACATGCACGGTGAAGCAGGTGAAGTAGATCATGAAGGCGGCCGGCGAGACCACAGGGAAGGTGTGTATGAAGGCACCCGTGCTCGCCACACAGAAGAGATCACGCTCCAAGGGAGCCATGCGCTGAGTTGCTTCATGCATAAGTAACTTAGCCAAAAGCCTGAAGAGTAAGAAGTGGCGCCCAAGTCAAAGATGCTCCAAATGGTGACACGTGTACAGCTGGATGCGAGCCACGTGTCCAGATGTGTAACTGTCAGGAGAGAGAAAGTGCACAGGTATACGCGCGTTTTAGATTACTTCTTTTACGCTTGCGAGAACTAGAGTGCGCTGAGAGAGAATCTTGCACGGTTCCAGAGAGTTCTTGAGTTTTCTCTTAGTATTTGGTGGTTCAATCGCTGACTTGGGCGTCGGAGCGCGATAGGCCGCAGCGGCGCCGTTCTTTCTTTTTGCAGGTTCTTGAGGCGAATCAGAGCGAAGGACGGAAGCTAGCACGGCGCAGAGTCGATCCAGATCTGACGAGGCAAGGTTCTTGCGTCCTGGTCAACAGGCAGGATCATCAGGCGCCCACCGTGGGGCCGTGTAAAACTTGTTCCCATCCGCAGCGTGAGTTCTTGGAGTTTCTGAAATTTCTGTGTGGTTGCGTGCTGGTGCAACCATTTTCCGCTGTTCGTTGACGTTTCGTTCGGTAAATTCGGGTTTCCACCGTTCGTTTGAAGTTTCTTTCGTTCTTGTTCGGTGAGGTGAAGTTTTTCGCTGTTCACGCGAGTTTTGATCGGTGAGATCGAAGTTTTTCGCTGTTTTGACCGGCGAATCAGAGGTTTTGGTGGAGAAGCGGTGGTCTGTGGTGAAGTTACGAGTTTCTGCGAAGGTTTTGCTGTCGAGGTTGTGTTCTTGAAGTTCTTTGGAGTTTGCGAGGTACTGACCGATTGATTGCTGGATCGATCGTTGCTGAAGGAGGTTTTGTTCGTCGCTCATTGTGATCTGTTAAGTTTTCATGAGAAAGATGAGAAGCAACCGTTCAAGTCCAGTTGCGCCAGTTGCTGCTAAAGGCGCCATGACTATGGCTGAGATGGTGGAGATTATGCGTGCGCTGCAGGCGAATGTGGAAGCCTCGCGCATAGAACAGGCAAGGATGCATGAGGACCTGGTCGCCTCTCAGGCCAGGAATGAAGAGCTCAGCAAAGTGACTAAGGAGTTGCGCCAAGCTCTTCAGGAGCAGAGAGGGCGCCCAGTCGCTGAAGAGGTCGCGCCGTCGTCGCCACCTCGCGTTTTCCCCATGCCATTTGCTCAGGCGATCACGGACACGCCTATCCCTGCGAGTGTGGTACCCGTGAAGGCTACTTTCACCGGCGTGGAGGATCCTGAAGCACATCTCACCACGTTCCACACGCAGATGATGCTGTCAGGAGGCTCGGATGCTGTGTATTGCAAGATGTTTGTGAGCACGCTCCAGGGGACAGCACAGGAATGGTTTGTGAGCCTGCCTACAGGTCACATAACAAATTTCCAGCAGTTTTCGAAGCTTTTCGTCGAGCAGTACATAGTGAACAAGGCGCCGCCAAGGGTGTCTTATGATCTGTTCGACATAAGGCAGTACCAGGGAGAGTCCCTCAGGGACTACTTGAACCGTTTTGGGGCGCAGATGGTCCGCTCGCCGGCCAAGGACGAAGAGATGTTGGTCTACGCCTTCAAGAAGGGCGTGCTGCCGGGACCTTTCTGCGAGGTGTTGATCAGGGCTCACCCCGCCACGTTTGCAGAGGTTAGGCGACTTGCGGTGGCCCACATCGCCAATGAAAGTGAGGTCGCCGAGAAGAGAGGGAGCGTGGCCCCGGCTAGGCCACGTGCCCATACCAGGATCCAACCACAGAGGGTGCTGGAGACAGCGGCGGCCAAGAGGGATCAAAGGACCCGCCATCCTTATGATCCAAGGAAAAACAAGGGCAGGGGCCCAGGGCGCCCCAGGGAGTACAATCGCCCACCAAAGCATAAGTTTGTCATGGGGTTGGCGGACCTGATCGCCATTCCCAATATAGCAGCCAGGCTCAAGGCGCCCGAGAAGGTGGGCGACAAGGTGTTGGGAGCAAAGCCAGACGCCTGGTGCGAATTCCACCAGGGCTTTGGCCACACCGTGGACTCATGTTTGGCATTGGGATACCAGCTCGACCACCTGGTCAAGAGCGGGTTCCTAAATGATTACTTGCTGGACAGGAGGGCGGGGGGAGCGTCAAGCTCCCAGCCAGCAGGTGGTGAGGTTCAGCAGCACGAAATGCCTACTCATGGGGAGATCCACACCATCTTGGGAGGCTTCTCGGGTGGTGGATGCACCGCGTCGCAGAGGAAGAAGTACGCGAGGTCTGTGATGACAGTGGACATGTTCGAGGACCACTCGCCAGATGTGGACATTACGTTCACAAGGGAAGATCTCAGGGACGTTGTGCCTCATGACAACGATCCAATAGTCATCTCGCTTGTTACGGCGGGAAGGAAGGTCCACAGGGTCCTGGTGGACCAAGGAAGCTCGGCAGATGTGATGTTCTGGCCGACTTTCACACAGTTGCAGTTGCCCCTTGACCAGTTGAGGCCCTATGGAGGGTGCTTGTATGGTTTCGCTGGCGATCAGGTGGAGGTCAGGGGGTATATAGAGTTAAGAACTACCTTCACGGATGAGGCGGGCTCGAGGACGGAGAAAATCAAGTACCTCGTCGTGAACGCTCCCTCAGCATATAACATTCTTTTGGGAAGACCAACACTCAACAGAATAGGAGTTGTGCCTTCAACCAGGCACATGAAGGTGAAGTTGCCATCGATGGAAGGGGTGGTGATCACCATCAAATCTGACCAGAAGGAAGCGAAGAAATGCTATGAGAATAGCCTGAAAAACAAGAGGTCAGTAAGTTACATCACAACGACGCCGCCTCCCGGTGTGAAGCCCAAGCCAACAGAATGGCGAGTTGTCGGTGCAGCGATGGAGGTGGCCGTCGGGGGCGACGTCGCCATGATGGACGCTGAGGCTGAGGGAGATAACGCCGAGCGGGAAGAAGAGGCGAGGAACCGCCCAAAGGAAGCGAGGGAGCTGGGAATCGCCAGGGCGGTGATCGCCAGGGAAGCTAGACCCAAACCCGTCGAGGAGTGGCTCGAAAGGGAGATCGGGGGAAAGGTCTTCAAGTTGGGAAGATCCTTGGAGGATGAGCTCCAAGAACAGATCGCCAAGGTAATAGAGCGACATCTGGATGCTTTCGCATGGTCTGCTTCAGACATGCCAGGAATCGACCCCGACTTCTTGTGCCACCATCTACCAATGGACAACTAGGTCAGGCCAGTACGACAGAGAAGAAGGAAGTTCAACGCGGAGAGAAGGCAGGCGATCAGGGATGAAACACAGAAGCTCCTCGCTGCAGGCCATATCAGGGAAGTCCAGTACCCTGAGTGGTTGGCCAATGTCGTGCTGGTGAAGAAAAGCAATGGGAAGTGGCGCATGTGCGTCGATTTCAATGATCTGAACAAGGCTTGCCCAAAGGATTCGTACCCTTTGCCAAGCATAGACGCCCTGGTCGACAGTGCCGCAGGGTGTAAGTTGCTGAGTTTTCTGGACGTCTTCTCGGGGTACAACCAGATAAAGATGCATCCCATGGATGAAGAGAAGACCGCCTTCATGACCGAGAGATCGTGCTACTGGTACAAGGTGATGCCCTTTGGGTTGATGGACAGGGTACTTGCACCGATGCTGGGGAGGAATGTGCAAGCGTACGTAGATGACATGGTCGTGACCTCGCCGGAGAAGAGCAAGCACGTTGTGGACTTGGAGGAGTTGTTCACCACAATCGCCAAGTTCAGGTTAAAGCTGAACCCCGAGAAGTGCATTTTCGGCGTGGAGGCAGGAAAGTTCTTGGGATTCCTCTTAACTGAAAGAGGAATAGAAGTCAATCCTGATAAGTGTGCTGCCATCTTGGCGATGAGGAGCCTGGCTACCGTGAAGGAAGTACAACAACTTACAGGTCGGATGGCCGCCCTGTCTCGTTTCGTATCAGCTAGCGGAAAGAAGGGCCATCCGTATTTCCAGTGTTTAAGGCGGAACAACAAGTTTGTCTGGACGAAGGAGTGTGAAGAGGCCTTCGTCAAGCTTAAAGAGTACCTGGCGAGCCCGCCGGTTTTGTGCAAACCGTTGGTGGGGACCCCTCTCAGGTTGTACTTTGCTGTGACCGAGAGGGCGATGAGTGCGGTGCTCGCCCAAGACCAAGATCAGGCTCAGAAGCCTATTTATTTCGTCAGCAAGGTGCTGCAGGGCCCGGAAGTGAGATATCAGGCCTTGGAGAAAGCTGCACTGGCGGTGGTATTTTCGGCGAGAAGGTTGCGCCACTGTTTCCACAGTTTTACAATACTGGTGATCACCGACTTGCCCATCCAGAAGGTTCTGAAGAAGCCCGACGTAGCTGGGAGGATGGTGAAGTGGGCGGTGGAGCTGTCGGAGTTCGATATCAAGTATGAGCCCCGAGGTCCGATCAAGGGGCAGATTTTTGCTGATTTCGTGGTCGAGCTCTCGTCAGAAGCAACGCGAGTTGAGGGGGATGATTTCCGTTGGGTGCTCTCGGTGGACGGATTGTCAAACCAGCAGGGTAGCGGTGCTGGAGTCATCTTGGAAGGGCCCAACGGCGTGCTGATTGAGCAGTCCCTGAGGTTTGCCTTCAAAGCCAGCAACAATCAAGCAGAGTATGAGGCGCTGATCGCCGGAATCTTGCTGGCCAAGGAGATGGGAGCTAGGGTGCTAATGGCTAAGAGTGACTCGCTGTTGGTCACGGGACAAGTAACAGGCGAGTTCCAGGCCATGGATCCACAAATGGCGGCTTACATGGAGTATGTGCAGAAGTTGAAGAGTTCCTTTGTCTCCTTCGAAGTGGTCCATGTGCCCAGAGAGCAGAATGCTCGAGCTGACTTGCTAGCTAAGCTCGCCAGTTCGGGCAAGGGGGGTAGGCAGAGGACGGTGATCCAAGAAACTCTGAAGACGCCTAAAGCATTTGTGGCAGATCACCTGGTTCTTCAGATAAGCAAGTCGACGGAGAAAGCGGCGAGGACTCACAGGTCTTTGACTCAGGAGACCTTGAGATCGCCGAGAATAAGAGCATGTTGGGGGGAGAAGGTGAACGTGGCACAGGTCTACGCTACCCATGAGCCAGACACCTGGGTAACACAGTACAAGCGATGCCTGGCGGATGGCCTTCTCCCACTGGATCCGACGGAGGCCAGGAAGATAAAGAAGAACTCCAACAAGTTCACGATGATTGATAGCGAGTTGTATAGGTTTGGGTTCACACACCCACTCCTGGAATGTGTGCACGGAGAGAAATGTAGAAGAATCATGGCCGAGCTCCATGAGGGGATTTGCGGAAGTCACGTCGGGGGTCGAGCTCTTGCCGCAAGAACCCTCCGTGCAGGTTACTACTGGCCAACAATGAGAGAGGACTGCAAGAAGTACGCACAGTGTTGCAAGCAATTCCAGCAGCACGCCGATTGGCACAAAGCGCCTCCCGAGGAGTTGAAGTCGATTTACAGCCCTTGGCCGTTTCCTACATGGGGGATCGACATTCTGGGACCTTTTCCGTTGGCGATCAGGCAAATGAAGTACTTGGTGGTGGCAATCGAATATTTCACCAAGTGGATTGAAGCAGAGCCAGTGGCTCAGATCACCGCACACAAGATCGAGAGCTTTGTGTGGAAGAATATCGTGTGCCGGTTTGGTGTGCCTAAGCGCCTGGTGTCAGATAACGGGACTCAGTTTGCAAGTCACCTGTTGAAGAAGCTGTGCGAAGGGGTGGGAATTCAACAAGTATTTGCATCCGTCGAGCACCCTCAGACAAATGGCCAAGTAGAGTCAGCCAACCGGGTACTGCTGAGAAGCCTGAAGAGAAGACTAGAGAAAGCCAAGGGATCGTGGGCTGAGGAGGTACCCCGTATAGTTTGGGCGTACCACACCACCGAGTAGTCAGGAACCCATGAGACCCCGTTTAGCTTGGTCTATGGATGCGACACAATGATTCCAGTGGAAATCCAGGAGAGCTCGCCGAGATTCCAGAACTTTGTAGCGGAAGACTCGAATGAGGAAAGAAGGCTGAATCTGGATTTGCTGGATGAGGTCAGGGAGGAGGCGAGAGTAAAAGCTGAGGCAGTGAAGAGAAGGATTGAACGAAGGTATAACTCAAAGGTGATGCCAAGGCAGTTTAAAGAAGGCAACCTGGTGATGAGGAAGGCCCACCAGTACGAGATGGAGAACAAGTTGTCGCCCAAATGGACGGGACCGTTCAGAATAACCGAGGCGCTCGGGAACGGCGCCTACCGCTTAGAAACATTGGAAGGAGGGGCGATTCCTTGCACTTGGAACGCCACGCACCTCAAGTTATATTACAGTTAAAAGTTTTGTAAGTAAAAACAAACACGAAGAGTTTGCAAGCTTTCTGTTAAAACAGTTTGAAGGGGGCACTCTTTTTTCCCTAAGGAGGGTTTTTAATGAGGCCACCCAATAAAGAAGAGTTTTCGAAGTTTAAAGTGTTTTAGATTGCATGCTTATTGTTGTTACGAATGTTTTGAAAAAAGACCTTGTCACTCGAATGTGATTTAAGGCGAGTTTGAAGTTATGTTGCATGCTTTCTAAAAAGTTTTAAGTCCCCATCGCTTTTCGGCGATTGGCGGCATCGGTTAAAGTTAAAAGTCCCCATCGCTTTTCGGCGATTGGCGGCATCCGTTGAGTTGAAAGTCCTCATCGTCTTTCGGCGATCGGAGGCACTAGCAGCGTTTAAAGACCTCAACGCCCTCGTGCGTCTTGAGGCGAGAAAGAGATAAAGACCTCCTCGCCGTCGAGCGAGTGCAGGCGAGAAGGAGAAAAAGTCCTTAGTGCCTCCAGGGGAGAGAAGATGTAGCCTCTGGGGCAATGTAGAGGCACCAGTAAAAAGTCCTCAGTGCTTCCAGGGGAGAGAAGATGTAGCCCCTGGGGCAATGTAGAGGCACGAGTTAAAGACCTTCTCGCCGTTGAGCGAGTTCAGGCGAGTTAAAGACCTTCTCGCTGTCGAGCGAGTTCAGGCGAGTTAAAGACCTTCTCGCTGTCGAGCGAGTTCAGGCGAGTTAAAGACCTTCTCGCCGTCGAGCGAGTTCAGGCGAGATAAAGACCTTCTCCCCGTCGAGCGAGTTCAGGCAAGATAAAATCCTTCTCGTCTCGAACGAGTTCAGGTACGGTGTAGAGGGTGGAAGAAGTTTGAAGGATGGCTAAGGCAGGTTCGAAGAGAACGCCTAGCTGTCCGGCTTATTGTTCTGTAACTCAGGGAGGTAGAGAAAGATCCGAAAGACGCCTCTACCCCCCAGATGAGGGAACTATAACCAAGTTACGAAGGCAAAAGGGGATTACATCGCCGGGACCCTTTGGCGATTAGAAGAGATTCAGGCGATGGCAAGAGTGAGGACCCATTTTGATGAGGAAGATCAGGTGAACTATGTCTTAAACTATCAGTTGGGTTGAAACTCGCTGATTAGTAAGTAGTTTCGCGCTGAAGTTCATTGCCTTAAAATTCACAAGTTATTAAAATGCTATCGTTCGAAAGTTGATAGCTTGAGCGAGTTCGGAGCAGTAAGTAAGCAGTTGCGCCCGCAGAATCGCTAAGTTAAGTTCGTTTAAGCGATTTTGCAAAAAGAAGCAAAGCAAACAGAGAGATCAAGTGAAGAAGCAGAAAATTTATGATAAAAGTGGTATCAGTTCAAGTACACCAGAATAGAGGAGAAATATTACAAGTAAGGATTGTGAAAAAGGTATCAGGGAATAAGCAGTGGAGGGAGATGATTAATCTTCAGAAGGCACGATCTTTCCATCCACTACTTCATTGTACAGTGACACCATGGAGAGGTCGAGATCGGTTATTGGCAGCCGATTGCTCCATGGCGGCGTCAAACCCAGTGGCGAGGACTTGGGCGGTGCTCAGTTCGAGCTCTTCGTTTTACTTTCTGAGCCCCTCGGTTTGCTGTTCTAGCTCGTCAGCTCGTTTCTTCAGTTCTTCAGTTTTCTCACGAGCTTGAACGAGGTCTTCAGCAACCTTCTTGTTTTCCTCCCGCGCCTGGGGCAGCTCTGCAGCGATCTTTGCATTCCCCTCTTGGCTTCGGCGAGCTCAGCCACGACGTCATCCCTCTCTTTTTCAACTTTTCCTAAGAGTACTTCCCGATCAACCGACCTTTTCTCAAGATTCTCTACCTTGGCTGCATCTGCTTTGATTGATGCCTCCAGGTCAGCCACCTTGAGACGGTAGGGAACCAGTTTACTCTCAACCTCGATCTTCTCTTGAGCAAGGAGGTGCAGTTTCTGGCGTAGATCGGAAGTCTCCTTGCGTGCGACCCGCAGCTCGGTGCTCATGGCATCCTCCACCTTGAGTGGTCGATCTCTGCCATCATGAGGTTGCAAGATAACTTCTCCGCCTCGATTCTTATCAGGCGATTCTCCTCTTCAAGTATGGAGATATCATCCTAAAGTTTTTTGGTGGAGCTCTCCACGGATTTGTTATGATGGAAGGGAGATCCTCTGCCATCATTTTGAGCTTAGCCGTGAAGGGCCCCCAAATTCCTTTGACCGCGAGGGAAGGCTTGCAGCTGTTGGTGGAGGTGCTGGAGGAGCCTGGTGCTGATTTCGCCACCACCCTCTTGAATTGGTTGTTGAGGTTGGGCTTCTTGGCGTGGTGGTGACGTGGGGGACTCGGTAATGATTATTGGCGAGTTATGAGCGCCTTCATCCCACATGGCGCAGCTTCGGCGATTGAAGCGGTTGAAG
>NW_027174140.1:0-88238 GCF_000499845.2 Phaseolus vulgaris | reverse complement strand
CCCCCAAATAGAAAGGCATACCTTCCCTCCTGTCGGTACCTTCTGGCATAGTCCCGCCACTGAAACCCCTCATCAGATGCATGATTGGAGGGGGGATGACAATGAAGTCGGGGGCGGCAGCGTCGGGAGCCGGGGAAGCAGTGGTTTCTGGCGGCGGCAGAGGAGGGGCAGATTCGGCGCCTTCGCCCCTTTCCTCTTGGAGAATCATAGGAGGGAGTGAGGTTGCGCTTGGAGGGTTGTCCATAAAGGGGTTCCCTCCCTGCGGCGGCGTCTCTACCAGAAGAGGAACCCGCGCGGATTTTCTCCTCCTGAAGGGTGCCACGCCTTCTAATTCCTCATCATCTGACAGAATCTCCAAACACTTTTCCCTTTGTCGAGAGGGGTTGGAGCCGGTGATGAGGCCGCAGCTAGGGGAACGGCGGCGATAGGCGGAGGAGAATTGGGAGTCGGAAGCACTTTGGAGCCAGGTGGAGACGCCGGAGATGGGCTAGAAGAAGCTTCAGCGGTGACTGGAGGTGGCGGTGACGGAGCCGGTGGGAGAACCGGATTGGCAGCAGGGCTGGAGGAGGCGCCTGCCTTGGCGGCACGAGCCTCCTTCAGTGCTTTCGCCAACATTATTCTTTTGGAAGTGCCCATCACCGATCCTACATCAAGACAGGCCAAACAACAAGGATTAGCACTAGAGCGGTTATGTGGATTCACAATACAGGAAGAGATGCGAAGTGCAAGTAACATTGTACAGTGAAAAATGGTAATGCAGATAACCATAGCAACTAATGCATCATAAATCGCCAAGAGCAAATACCGAAGTATGTAGAAAGCCCATGGGCATTGAATTCGTTCGCGATGAGCTTGGCGGTATCGAAGACTATCCCCAGTCCCGCCAAGGCTTTGCATATATCCCGGTCAGGCGGGGCAAGTTCGTCCAGAGCCAAGGGCTTCATAGTTATGGGTTTGTCTGTCCAGTACAGGAGAAAGCCCTCTAGAATGGTAGGATCGCGCTTGGTCGCGCGTACCTTGAAAAATTTCCCCTTCCAGCCTTTGAACGAATTCTGGAAGAGCGTCAGGATGATGCGCCCGGCGATGCCAGAAAAGCTCATCCAGAGACTTTTCCCTTGCTTCTTTACCTCGAAGAAGTGAAGAAAAACGTCCACAGAGGAGGGAACACCTAGATAGCCGCAGAGAATTTGGAACCCCCTCACGAAAGCCCAACTGTTGGGATGGAGTTGGGCGGGAGCAGTGTTTATCTCTGTCAGTAGCTCTTTTTCGAAGGGAGTTAGGGGCAGACGCAGGCCCACCCTTTTGAGCACCATCTGATAGAGGAAGAAGAAAGCGCATCCCCCAGTATCCCGTGAGTCCGCGCAAACGGGCATCCCAGGTCGCACTCGGCTTACCAGGACTTGGGAGTCATGACTTTTGTGGAAAGCATTGAAGTTATAGAGGGCAGGGTCCCCCCTGTGGGCCTCCACGTCCTCAACGGAGTTCAGGAGGGAACATTCGTCCAGAAGTTCGTCGGGGTCCCAGTCATATTCGCCCTTATAATGAGACTTGGGGAGGGGGGAGGCGCGGTGGTCTTGGTTTTTGCCATCAACGCCAATGCTGAAGATCAAAAGAGAAAGAAAGGGTTCAGAGAAAAGGGGTTTGGAGAGAAGAAAAGGGGAAAATGGAAGAACCCTAGGAGCGCCCTACCCGCAAAAGAACGAAGGGAAGCGAAAGGAACAACGAGGCATACAAACAATATCTAGAGAAGTACGAGAAGAACAACAGTCCCAGGCAGTTTCCTATAATGCGACAACAGTGAAGAGTTGAGAGTGCTCGAAACCATACCTTTGCTGTTGAAGTGGAGGCGGTAGGAGAGCGCAGGAAGGGAAGAATCGCAATTGCAGACAGAAGAGGTTTTGGAGGCGATGAACAGGGCAAAGTAGCAGAGTGAATGAATGTAACAGTAGGGTGAGCGCGGGGTTTGGATTAACTTCAACGTTACATTTCACGACTCAAGAAGCGCCAACTAAGGGCCGCAGGATCGGGCCACGCGTCAGAGGGTCGATTGCCCAGGGGAAGCGCAAAGGTCTCTAAAGGAGGGCCACGCGATGGGCCACGTGGCGCGCGATCAAGGGTAGCCCAAAAGGCGTAATCATCCCCATTTCAGGGAATGTCCAATCGCTCATTAAGAATACCCCTGTGGTTCAGAAAATGTCGCGTCAGTAATTCGAAAATTTGCTGAGTCAGCAGAGAATGACACATCATCAGGAAGGCACGTGGATGGCGGGGGCAAGGCTTTAGTCTTTGCGCTGAAGACAAGTCTTCGGCTTAAGACTGGGGGTTTGTGTACCGTCCCGTATCAGGGCGTTGACTAAGTCAAGGTCAAAGTCAACGACTGGAAGGTCAAAGTCAACTCAAGGTGTCGCCCAGGTGTAGAGACGCCAAGAGGAAGCGTCGCCAAGGCAGGACAAGGCGTCGCTAAGGCACGGCGTCGCCTAGGTGAAGGCGTCGCCTAGGTGAAGGCGTCGCCTAGGTGAAGGCGTCGCCTCGGTGAAGGCGTCGCCTAGGTGAAGGCGTCGCCCAGGTGAGGGCGTCGCCAGATCAAACAGTGTAAAAGCAAGGCAATCACGGTGTGGTTCCCCGATACCCATGGGTAGGAAAGACCATGGAGGGAGCGACGTCGTGGGAAAGCCTCAGGTCCCGATATCTCGGGAAAGTGATAAAGAGAAGGAAAAGGTGGCTTCAAGGCCATAGTGATAGTACCAGTGAAGGGCAGCCTGACTCGCGAAGTACCCTTGCCGCCCCAGAGACGCCTTCGGGACAGATACGACCCAAGAGGAAGGTCACGCCCAGGATAACCGGGTGCAGGGTGTGAGAGGAAGGCAGATACGCTCTCAGAGTAAGTGGCTAGATACTTGGGGGCATGAGTTGGCACCCAAAAAGCCACCCCTAGCGCAGTAGCACTCCCAAGCAGGAGGACCCACACGTAGAAACGTTCCCAGATGGGCAGAAACGCCCCCATATGGGGTCATGGCGTCGTGAGGCCCGCCACGTGTACGACAACAATGCCAGAATAGAAACACCCTCTAGTCAGGTGCCAGGTAATTAAAGATATTCAATACAGTTTCCCTTTTCAGCATTTAGGTACTATTATGGCTCCCAAGCGTTTCAACGTCTTAAATGCGCTACGTTTCGTAATTAAGCGCTTTAATGAGTGCGTTACGTTCGAGTTAAAAGCGCTTTAAGGCGCTTTAAATGCTGGGGCAGTTTAAATAGCGCTGGGAATGTCGGAAAAAGGGTTGGAACTTTCGGCAGATTTATCAGAGAACTCTCTAGTTGCTTACTCGTGCTTCAAGGTTACGTACGAGTGACTGGGGAATATTTTTGCCTGAAGGAGACAACACACACACGTATACACAGTTTCTTTTTACCACCTTCAGAGTGCCACACGCGGTGCTCAGAGACGTGGGTGGACAGTTTTGGTGTTTCTTGCTGGCTGACATGAGCGTCGGAGTGCACACGGCCGCTAGGGCGCCTCTTTGTCCTCTTTTTTGCAGGAATCCACAGGCAACCAGTGGGAAGGAGTCCCTAGCTGACAGCTGAGGTCGAGCACGAAGACGTCCCGGTCAACCGGACGGAACACCTCCATTTGTCTTATCACCTCAAGATATTGAGCATTTGATTGTCTAGCATTCTTTAAATCTTCAAAGAGAGCTACCTTTTGAGGTGACAAAGGTTTGGAGGATGCTCCATGTTCCGTCCGGTTGACCTGGGACGCCTTCGTGCGCGACCTCAACCGTCAGCTAGGGACTCCTTCCCATTGGTTACCTGTGGATTCCTGCAAAGAAGGACAAAAGGGCGCCTAGCGGCCATTTGCACTCCGACGCTCAAGTCAGCCAGCAAGAAACACCAAAAAACTCTGCACCTCCGTATCGAAGCACCGCGTATGGTACTCTGAAGGTGATAAAAAGGAACTGTGTCTAGTGTATATTTTCTCCTTCTGGCCAAAATCCTTCCCTAGTCCCTTGTGTGTAACTTCAAGGCTCGAGCAAGCAACTTGAGTGTTTCTGGAAAATTAGCCAAAAGTCCAAACCCCGTTTCCAACATTCAAAGCGCCTTAAAGCGCATTTAATTATAAAACGTAGCGCATTTAAGACGTTTAAAACGCTTGGGAGCATTTATAGTACCTTAAACGCTCGAAACGGAAACTGTATTAAATAACTTTAATTACCTTGTACCTGACAAAATGGTGTTTCTATTCTGACCTGGCTGCTATACACGTGGAGGGCCTCACAGCGCCGTGACTCCATCTGGGGGCATTTCTTCGTGTGAGTCCTCCTACCTGGGAGTGCATCTGCGCTAGAGGTGACTTTTTGGGTGCCAACTCATGCCCCCAAACATCTAGTCACTCACTTTGAGAGCGTATCTGCCTTCCTCTCGTACCCTGCACCTGGCTACCCTAGGCGTGACCCTCCTCTTGAGTCGTATCTATCCCAAGGGCGTTTCTGGGGCAGCAGGGGCACTTCACGAGTCAGGCTGCCCTACACTAGCGCTATCACTATGGCCTTGAAGCCACCTTTCTCTTCTCTTTATTACTACCCCGGATTATCGAGATTTGAGGCCTTCCCACAGCGTCGCTCCCTCCATGGTCTTTCCTACCCATGGGTATCGGGGAGCCACATTGTGATCGCCTTGCCTTTGTGACATTTGACCTTGGCGACGCCCTGGTTGGGCGACGCCTGAACTGGGCGATGCCTTAACTAGGCGACGCCTTGACCTTGGCGACGCTTCCTCTTGGCGACGCTGGCACTTGGCGTCTCTTCACCTAGGCGACGCCTTATGTTGACTTTGACCCCCGACGTTGACTTTGACCTTGACTTTGTCAACGCCCGGATACGGGACGGTACACTCCACTAGAAAAATGAGCCATGATCAAAAAGTACAAAAAAAAAAAAAACAGAAACAAACAATTAAAGAAACTTGTTAGCAAAATAAAGTGAGATGTAGGTTGCTGGAAAATGCCAAAAGAAAGTACTCAAACCACTCCAAGAAAGTGTTCTGTCCTCAACCAAGCCTTTCTTGTGGATTGGAGGAGCTTCAAATGAAAAATGTCAAAGCAAACCACACTCACTTAAGAACAAGTCTCCACAAAACTTAGAAGAACAAAAAGACAAGCAAGAAAAAGGTATAAGCAAGAAAAGCTAAACCAAAACAGAATGCAATATATGACAAACTGTAAAAGAATATGAATGAAATACAAGCAAGAAAAATAAGGAACTCAATGAAAAAGTAGGCACACAAAAGATACCTAAAGAAAAGCACTAGAGTAGATGAAGAAAACAAAAACAAGCTACTGGAAAATATTTTTTTATGCAAACTGTGCTTGATGTTCACTGATTTAACTGGAATGATATAGAGCGAACTGGAATATGAAATTTAAACCACAGAAACTTCAAGATGTTAAATCAATAATGGCACTGGAATTAATTAAAAACAGTAAGCCAATTAATTGAGATAAATTTTTCAAAATCGCTGCCAGATTACTGTATTTTTTTCGGCAGAATTGTACACTTTTTGTATTTTATTTATCATTTTTTGTGTACTTTGAATTTTTTAGTACTTCTTTTTTTTATGCTTTTTATAACACTTTGAAGAACACAAATCCAGAATTTCAGAATTTTCCAGTGAGTAAATAAATTGCAATAAGGAAAACAGTGAGCACGTTTTCAGAAAACAGAGGAATCCTAATAGGAATGAAAAACAGAATTATGAACTAGCAAAGACATTATGGAAAATGATGTATATGAACTTGTATAGGTCTAGAATACAAGTATGAACTCAATTCTAAAACAGAAAATGCATAAAGGATCAAATATCAAACTCAGAAAATTATATGACACCAAAGCAATAACGGGGTCCCTTTCTTTTATTTCTACCAAGTCGTTTTTAAGCGTATCGGGATGCGTCTTCCCTTCTCCCGATTTGAGAGGGAGCTGTTGACGGAGATTAACATCGCCCCAGCCCAACTGCACCCCAATGGCTGGGCCTTCGTCAAGGCCTTTGGCGTTTTGTGCGGCTTCTTCGGGGGCACTCCTTCCTTGACATCTTCCTGCATTTTTTTGAAGTGAAGAAACAGGGGAAAAGCCTCTGGGTGAGCCTCAGCAATATCCCTGGAAGGGTTCTCCTATCTCTCTTCCAACAATCCTTCAAGGGGTGGAAGGGGAAGTTTTCAAAGTCTGCTGCTCTGACTACGACCCTTTTGCCCTTGACGGTTTTCCCCTATATTGGGTGAATGAGGTCAAAACCATGAAGTCCAAGTCTCTGGATGAATTGCCCTCGAACGATCGAGAGGCTTGCAAGATCTTGACCAGTGTGGGAGGCTTCGATACCGCCACCATGATAAGCTTGGAGTTCAACGCCGATGCTTTAGAAAAATACATAAGTATGAACGTCTTTTCCTACAACTTTGTGGGCTTTGCTCTTGCTGGATCTCTGTTTAATGCGCGATTTTCTTGCTTCTTTGTGTTTTACTTTCGCCCGATGCCTAACTTCTACTATGTTTGCTTTATTGGTGTAGGTTAAAAAATGGATAGGAAACTGTTCCGGCCGGTTGACCTGGGACGTCTTTGTGCGCAACCTCACCCGTCAGCTAGGGACTCCTTCCCACTGGTTACCTGTGGATTCCTGCAAAGAAGGACAAAAGGGCGCCCTAGCGGCCGTTTGCACTCTGACGCTCAAGTCAGCTAGCAAGAAACACCAAAACTCTACACCTCCGTATCGGAGCACCGTGAATGGCACTCTGAAGGTGGTCAAAAGAAACTGTGTCTAGTGTATATTTTCTCCTTCTGGCAAACAACCTTTCTCCCTAGTCCCTTGTGCGTAGCCTCGAGACTCGAGCAAGCAACTAGAGTGTGTTCTCGGAAAGTCTGCCAAAAGTACGAACCCCGTTTCCAACATTCAAGGCGCTATTTAAACTACTCTAGCATTTAAAGCGTCTTAAAGAGCATTTGATTATAAAACGTTCAGCGCCTTTAAGATGTTCAAACCGCTTAGGAGCTGTACCGTCCCGTATCCGGGCGTTGACAAAGTCAAGGTCAAAGCCAACGTCTGGGGTCAAAGTCAACATAGGGTGTCTCCTAGGTGAAGAGACGCCAAGTGCCAGCGTCGCCAGGAGGAAAGGCGTCGCCAAGGTCAAGGCGTCGCCTAGTTAAGGCATCGCCCAGTTAAGGCGTCGCCCAACCAGGGCGTCGCCAAGATCAAATATCACTAAAGCAAGGCAATCACAGTGTGGTTCCCCGATACCCATGGGTAGGAAAGACCATGGAGGGAGCGATGCCGTGGGAAGGCCTCAGGTCCCGATAATCCGGGGTAGTAATAAAGTGAAGAGAAAGGTGGCTTCAAGGCCATAGTGATAGCGCCAGTGTAGGGCAGCCTAACTCGTGAAGTACCCCTACCGCCCCAGAGACGCCTTTGGGACAGATACGACTCAAGAGGAGGGTCACGCCCAGGGTAGCCAGGTGCAGGGTACGAGAGGAAGGCAGATACGCTCTCAAAGTGAGTGACTAGATGATTGGGGGCGTGAGTTGACACCAAAAAAGTCACCCCTTGCGCAGTAGCACTCCCAAGCAGGAGGACGCACACGAAGAAACGCCCCAAGATGGGGTCATGACGCTGTGAGGCCCTCCACGTGTACAGCAGCCAGGTCAGAATAGAAACGCCATTTAGCCAGGTGCCAGGTAATTAAAGTCATTTAATACAATTTCCGTTTCGAGCATTTAAGGTACTATAAAGGCTCCCAAGCGTTTTTAACGTCTTAAATGCGCTGCGTTTTATAATTAAATGCGCTACGTTTTATAATTAAATGCGCTTTAAGGCGCTTTGAATGCGGGGGTAGCTTAAATAGCGCTTCGAATGTTGGAAAGGGGGTTCGAACTTTTGGAAAACTTCCCAGAAACTCTCTAGTTGCTTGCTCGAGCCTTGAGGTTACGGACAAGGGACTAGGGAAAGATCTTTGCTAGAAGGAGAAATATACACTAGACACAATTTCCTTTTTACCACCTTCAGAGAGTGCCATACGCGGTGCTCCGATACGGAGGTGCATAGTTTTTGGTGTTTCTTGCTGGCTGACTTGAGCGTCGGAGTGCAAACAGCCGCTAGGTCGCCCTTTTGTCCTTCTTTGCAGGAAACCACGGGTAACCAGTGGGAAGGAGTCCCTAGCTGACGGTTGAGGTCGCGCACGAAGACGTCCCAGGTCAATCGGACGGAACATTTGGCGCCCACCGTGGGGCCGATATAAAACATCAATCCCATCGCAAGTTTGAGAAGACCTATCAAGTTATAGTAACGTTGGAGGAGGTTTGAGGAGACAGTGAAAATGGCCACCACAAAACGAGGTACTGCACGCGCAGCCCCGACAAAACTGTCCATGCAGCAGGTCCTGGAGATAATGCGGGGGCTGCAAGATGATATGGCAGAGTCGAAGCTGGAACAGGAACGCATGCAAGCAGATCTCGAAGCTTCGCATGTGAGGAATGAAGAGCTCCATCGTATAAATGAGGAGTTGCGCCGGGGTTTGCGGAATAATCGAGGGCAACGTGAACATGACGAGATGGAGAACCTCTCCCCGCCAAGGGAGTTTTCCACTCCCTTCTCGCAGGAGATTCTGGATGCAGTGATCCCAAACACGTTCGCGGGGCCCAAGGCGATCTTCACCGGGATGGAGGATCCTGAGGCGTATCTCTCTGCATTTCACACACAGATGGTCCTGGTAGGCAGCTCCGACGCTGCCAAGTGCAAGCTCTTTATGAGCACCCTGACGGGGATGGCTATGGATTGGTTTATCAACCTCCTTCCGACAACTGTCGCGATTGTTCAGGGAACAATACCTAGCAAACAAGGCCCCGCCGCCGGTTTCCTACGATCTGTTTGATGTGAAACAGTATCAAGAGGAGTCTCTAAAGGAATACATCAACCGCTTCGGGGCCAAGGTAGTAAAGGTTGGTACGTCAGAGGAGCCCATGATTGTGTACACGTTCGTGAAAGGTGTATGGCCCGTTCCTTTTGGCGAATTCGCAACCGCCCTAGGACTTTCGCTGAACTACAACGTCGGGCGGTGGAACATATCGCTTCAGAGGGAGAGGTGTGTGTGAAGCGCACCAGCGTCGTGCCCTCGCGTCCGAGAGGACCGACGCAAACTCAACCCGCCAGGGTCAATGAGACCACGACGGGAAGGAAGAAACCAGAGGGGAGACGCCCCTACGAGGCCAGAAAGCCCCAGCCCCGGGGTGCAGCAGGAGGCGATCGCCCGGCCAAAGAGAGGGCAAAGCCGGCGAGATACAATTTTGTGATGGAACTGAAGGACCTGATCGCCGTGCCTAATATAGTTGAGAGCTTGAGGCGACTGGCGAAGTCTGATAAGGTGTTGGGGCCTCGGAAAGACTCTTGGTGTGAGTTCCACGAGGCTTTCGATCACCACATTGATAACTGCCTGTCGCTGGGTTACCAGCTAGATGAGCTGGTGAGAACCGGGTTTTTGAAGGATTATGTCGCGGAACCCGCCACGACCGCTGCCCTGCCGCCGCCAGCGGAAGAACAAGCACACGAGACGCCGGTTCTCAGCGAGGTCCATACCATAGCTGGAGGTTTTTCCGGCGGAGGACCCACCGCCTCCCAGCGAAAGAAATACGCGAGGGGGTTCAACTCGATCGAAGAAAGGATCTCAGTGAGCCGTGGGAATCGGACCTCGTGTTCACGAGAGGGGACCTTCGAGACATGGTGCCGCATGACAATGACCCCGTGGTCATTTCGGTTGTCACAGCTGGAAGAAAGGTGCACAGAGTTCTTGTCGACCAGGGAAGTTCAGCAGACGTCATGTTCTGGTCGACATTCAATAAGTTACGGTTGTCCCCTGACCTTTTGAGGCCCTACACAGGGTGCCTGTATGGGTTTGCGGATAACCAAGTGGAAGTCCGAGGCTACCTGGAGTTGAGGACTACGT
This sequence comes from Phaseolus vulgaris, assembly GCF_000499845.2. Classification (NCBI taxonomy): domain Eukaryota; kingdom Viridiplantae; phylum Streptophyta; class Magnoliopsida; order Fabales; family Fabaceae; genus Phaseolus; species Phaseolus vulgaris. Next base: position 78,259 of record NW_027174140.1, on the reverse strand, counting down.
TCACGGATGGAGAAGCCTCGCGTACCGAAAGCATCCGGTACTTGGTCGTGAACGCCAACTCCGCCTACAACATTTTGTTGGGCAGACCGGCGTTGAACAGGCTGAATGCAGTAGCCTCCACGCGCCATATGAAGATGAAGCTGCCGGACCTCAGTGGCAAGGTGATAGTCATCAAATCAGACCAGGAGGAGGCGAGGAAATGTTATGAGAACAGCCTGAAAACGAAGAGAGGCGTGTTCATGGTGTATGAGCGTCCGCCAAGTGCAGACACGACGAAGATTGAGGCGACGCCCGCGGGGTCAACGCCTAACGAGGCCATGCCCGCGAGGGCGATGCCCGAAGCAGATACACCCATGGATGAAGGCCCTGACGACGCGGCGCCCGTGGAAGAGGCGGCGCCCGTCGAGGATGATAACAGGGATCAACAAGCGGCTAATGCCGTGGAGAGGGAGATTGGCGGCAAAACGTTTAAGCTAGGGCGTTTGCTGAGCCAGGAGGAACAGGAGGGGGTGGCAGGCGTGATTTCACGCCACTTGGATGCTTTTGCATGGTCTGCCTCGGATATTCCCGGCATCGACCCTGATTTCCTATGTCATCACCTCAGAATGGACGCCACGGTCCGCCCCGTCCGCCAAAGAAGGAGGAAGTTCAACGAAGAGAGGCAGATGGTGGTAAGGGAGGAAACGCTGAAGCTGCTGAGTGTTGGCCACATCAAGGAGATCCAATACCCTGAGTGGCTAGCTAACGTCGTCCTAGTGAAGAAGGCGAATGGAAAGTGGAGGATGTGCGTGGACTTCACGGACTTAAATAAGGCGTGCCCGAAGGTCTCGTACCCACTGCCCAGTATCGACGTGTTGGTGGATAGTGCATCCGGCTGCAAGGTGCTAAGTTTCCTGGATGCATTCTCGGGGTACAACCAGATCAAAATGCACCTGAGAGATGAGAGCAAAACGTCATTCATGACAGAGACTTGCAGTTACTGTTATAAGGTAATGCCTTTTGGCCTGAAAAACGCGGGCGCCACCTACCAAATGCTGATGGACAAGGTCCTAGCGCCCATGTTAGGAAGGAATGTGTACGCCTACGTGGATGATATGGTAGTGGCGTCAAAGGACAGGACACAGCACGTGGCGGACCTAGAGGAGTTGTTCGTCACTATATCCAAGTACCGCCTCAAACTAAACCCCGAGAAGTGTGTCTTCGGGGTAGAGGCCGGTAAATTCCTAGGTTTCATGCTCACGAAGAGGGGGATAGAGGCGAACCCCGACAAATGCGCAGCAATTATTGCCATGCGAAGCCCGACGTCAGTAAAGGAAGTGCAGCAGCTGACGGGGCGGATGGCGGCGCTCTCAAGGTTTGTTTCTATCGGAGGAGAGAAGGGGCACCCATATTTCCAGTGCCTCAAGAGAAATAGTCGCTTCGCATGGACTGACGAATGCGAAGCGGCTTTCATCAAGTTGAAGGAGTACCTGGCGACGCCACCAGTCCTCTGCAAACCGGTTGCGGATGTGCCCCTCCGGCTGTACTTCACGGTGACGGAGCGAGCTATTAGTTCAGTGCTGGTCCAGGAGCAGGACCAGACTCCAAACCCCATCTATTTCGTAAGCAAGGCCTTACAAGGCGCTAAGACGAGATACCAGACGTTGGAGAAGGCAGCATTGGCGGTGGTGTTTTCAGCCAGGAGGCTCCGTCATTACTTCCACAGCTTTACGGTGGTAGTGATGATGAACCTCCCTATACAGAAGGTGTTGCAGAAGCCTGACGTAGCTGGAAGGATGGTGCGCTGGGCGGTGGAGTTGTCAGAATTCGACATCCAGTATGAGCCCAGAGGATCCATCAAAGGGCAAGTATACGCGGATTTTGTGGCAGAACTCTCGCCCGGAGGTGAACAAGAGGTGGAGGTGGGCTCACAGTGGTTGCTCTCGGTTGATGGCTCTTCCAACCAACAAGGGAGTGGTGCGGGAATAGTCTTGGAGGGACCCAATGGCATGCTGATTGAGCAAACTCTGCGCTTCGCCTTTAAGGCAAGTAACAATCAGGGTGAATACGAAGCTCTGATCGCAGGAATGCTCCTAGCCAAGGAGATGGGCGCGCAGAACCTCATGGTGAAAAGCGATTCCCAGTTGATTACTGGGTAGGTGACGGGTGAGTTCCAGGCAAAAGACCCGCAGATGGCGGCGTATCTGAAATACGTCCAACTATTGAGGGGGGGCATTTAGCGCTCTTGAGCTAGTACATGTCCCAAGGGAGCAGAATGCCAGAGCCGACCTGCTTGCCAAGCTGGCCAGCTCAGGCAAGGGGGGTAGACAGAGGACAGTGATCCAAGAGACGCTCAAAGCTCCGCGTAAATTCGTGGAAGATAACAGGGTGGATGTCCTCCAGATTTGTACAACAAGAGGGAGTCCAAGGAGTCATCGCTCTTTGACCCAAGATACGCTGAAGACGCCCCGCATCAGCACATACGCGGACACGCCCGGAGAAGGAAGGCAGATGCAGATATGTGCCCTAGCCGAAGGGGACACCTGGATGACACCATACCGACAGTACCTGGCGGATGGGGCTCTCCCAGTGGAGCCTGAAGAGGGTAAGAAGGTCAAGAGAAATGCCGCAAGATACACTCTGGTGGACGAAGTGTTGTTCAGGCACGGTTTCACTCACCCTATCTTAACGTGTGTAAGTGGCGACGAGTGTACCAGAATAATGGCGGAGCTCCACGAAGGCGTTTGCGGGAGCCACGTGAGGGGAAGGTCATTAGCCTCCAAGGTGATACGCGCAGGTTTCTTCTGGCCAACGGTAAATGAGGATTGCGCACGACACGCCCAGCGCTGCAAGCAATGTCAAAGGCACGCTGACTAGCACAAGGCGCCGCCAGAAGAGCTGCGGTCCATATATAGCCCGTGGCCTTTTCATACCTGGGGGATTGACATCCTAGGTCCGTTCCCACTGGCGATAAGGCAGATGAAGTACTTGATCGTTGCCATCGAGTATTTCACCAAGTGGATAGAGGCAGAGCCCGTGGCACAGATCACTGCGCACAAGGTGCAACACTTTGTGTGGAAGAACATTGTGTGTCGCTTTGGCGTACCTAGGCGGCTGATATCCGATAATGGAACCTAGTTTGCCAGTCAGCAGTTGAGAAATCTGTGCGCTGAGGTAGGCATCAAGCAGGTGTTCGCATCAGTCGAACACCCCCAGACCAACGGGCAAGTAGAGTCAGCAAACAGAGTTTTGCTGAGGGGGCTAAAGAGAAGGCTAGAGAAGGCCAAAGGGGCGTGGGCGGAGGAAGTACCAAGGATCGTATGGGCGTACCACATCACGCCCCAATCTTCTACCATGGAGACGCCTTGCAGTTTGGTGTATGGGTCGGATGCGATGATCCCGGTAGAAATACACGAAAGCTCGCCACGTTTTCAAAACTTTGTGGTTGAGGAATCCAACGAAGAAAGGCGGGTAAACCTGGATCTACTAGACGAAGCCAGGGAGGAAGCCAGGGAGGAAGCCAGAATAAAAGCCCAAGCGGTAAAGAGAAGAGTAGAGCGACAATATAGCTCTAAGGTAAAGCCACGACAGTTCCAGATTGGCGACCTAGTTGTGAGGAAAGCCCACCCATACGAGCTGGAGAATAAGCTGTCTCCCAAGTGGACCGGACCCTTTAGAGTTACCGAGGCTAAGGGCAACGGTTCGTACAACCTAGAGACCTTGGAAGGGGGTCCCATCCCGCGCAGTTGGAATGCAGCCAACCTGAAGTTTTATTTTAGTTGACTTATGTAAAGCAGCTATGTAACAGTCTTGTTAAAGGGGACGCTCTTTTTCCCTTTCCGGGGTTTTTTAATGAGGTCACCCAAATAAAAGAAAAACAAGTTTGAGAAAAAACCTTGCCTTGGTTTCCAGTCTTTATCTTTTCCCCGTTTCAAGCGGCGAGAGGCGTCGCCAGTAAAGAAGGCGTCGCCAGAAAGAAGGCGTCGCCAGAAAGAAGGCGTCGCCAAGAAAGAAGGCGTTGCCAAGAAAGAAGGCGTTGCCAAGAAGAAAGGCGTCGCCAAGAAGAAAGGCGTTGCCAAGAAAGAAGGTGTCGCCAAGAAGAAAGGCGTCGCCCAAGCGCAGGCGCCGCTAAGAAACATGACGGAGGAAAAACGCACAATATATGAGATGTATGCAAAAGTAAAGCGGCGCTACAGAAACCAAGTATGGTATAGTAAAGTTAATTTTACAAGCAGTGTTCGAAACAAATGGGAGTAATGCGAATAGGGCAAACATTACAAGCCCCGTGCCCATACAAAAAATACAAACGAACCATTCTTCAGTGGCCGCCGGAGTCAGCATGGGAGGAGGACGAAGCCCTGCTCTCAGTCCGCAGAGCCCGGGTAAGTCGTGACCTCCGCTCTTGGTTTATCTTCGAACCTGCACCAAGAAAGATGAACGTGTCAGAGACACCATGAAGCAAAACACACACAGATAGAAAGCAACAAAGGCAGAAGTTTCCAGGGCAGTGACTCATACATATATACTTCTCAAGGGTTCCAGCGTTGAACTCCAAACTGATCAAGGTGGCGGAGTCGAAACCTCCCGCCTCAGCAAGAATCCGGCAAACCACCTGGTCAATCGGGGCTAGCTTCTTGAAGGGTTTGGATTTGAGGGCCTTCGTCTCCCCCACCCAGTATAGTGGAAAACCATCCAGGGCGGAGGGAACGAGATTAGAGCAGCAGATCTTGAAGAACCTGCCTTTCCACCCAGTGAATGAGTTTTGGAAAGGGGTCAGGAGAACCCTGCCAGGAACGTTACGGAGGGTCACCCAGAGGTTATTCCTTTGCCTCTTCACCTCAAAGAAGTGAAGAAAGATATCAACCGAGGGTGCACAACCCAGAAACCCGAAAAGGATGTCAAAGGCCTTGACGAAAGCCCAACTATTGGGATATAACTTGGCTGGAGCAGCATTGATCTCCATTAGCAGTTCCTTCTCTAACCTGGAGAAGGGCAGGTGCACGCCGATGGTCTTGAAAACCACCTGATAAAAATAGAAGAAGGGGACCCCGTCGTTGGCCCGTTCGTCTCAGCAATATCGTCGTCGTGCCTCCTCGCGAAGGCACGGTGATTATAGGAGCATGAATCCCCTTTGTGTTCCCTTATGGCCCTGGTGGAGAGTAAGCATGAGCATTCGTCAAGAAGCTCGCTCGAAGCCCAAGTATACAGGTCCTTGGGGTTGACCCTGGGGGGAGGAACACGAGAAGACATGCTTGAAAAAAATCTGGGAGGTTTGAAGGCGAGTGGCCCACTGGTAACGCAAGGGTAAAACGCTGGTGGGAACGAACACTAGAAGAACTCTTCGCGAGAAGAGAAAGGGTGCAAGTAGGTTACGAAAAGCGCAGAAATGATGAGGACAGTTTCAAGATTTTGAAGAATTAAATATTGCGGTTAGAGCGCCAAACGACGCAAATGGAAGTATTGCAGTTATAGCACTAAACGACGCAAACGGATGCACCGCACGATCGAGCCACGTGGCAGAGGATGGGAGGATGACCCTGGCATCGCTGGTTAACACTCAGAAAACGTCGTATCGATAGAATGCCCGAGGGTACGATACGCCGTCGAGAGTGGGTCAGAGGCACAGTAGGTGTTAGGACCAAGTCAAGTGACTGAACGTCCCATCAGCCATGCAAGAAGCGCCACGTGGATAGCACAGGCGAAACCTTGAGCTCTTCGCTATCCTCACGCGTCGACCAGGACCAAGGTTAAAGCCAACGCCAAGGTAAAGATAACGCCCAAGGTGTCGCCAGGGAAGGCGCAGGAGGCGACACCAGGAAAGGCGTAGAACGCGACGCCAGCATGAGACGTTGCGGGCGTCGCCAACCCAAGTATCAGCAGTGTCACCTCCCCAATACCCACAGGTAGGAAAGACTGTGGAGGGAGATGAAATCGAAGAAGTCGAAACTAGCTACTAGCGGCGTCGCCTACCCGATGCCCACAGGTAGGAAAGACTGTGGAGTGAGACGAGATCGCCAAACGCTAGTGGACCGCTGGCAGGGTTGGTCCCTGATACCCATGGGAAGGAAAGACCATGGAGGGAACGACCCCCCCCCAGAGCACTCGGCGTTTTTGGACACCCTGGGACGATATGGCGCTGCTGTAGCAGGCCTCTCCTTAGGCGTGGGCGCCGGGCCCCAAGAATCAAGGGACAAATCGCTTTAGTGTTTGAGACACCCCATGAACGATACGGCTCCACTAGGCAAGCCTCTCCATGGTCGTGGGCATCGACGCGGGACCTTATCCCAAGTGTTTAGGACCCAGAGTAGGTCTCGACTTTCGCGTTGCGGCAATGGTAAAGCCACTGACGCCTTAATGAAGCATAGGCGCCGGACATACAGGGTCGCCGAACGCAGCGAAAGGAAGGTAGAGTACAGGCAAAACAATCGAAGCACGTGAAGACAAAAACGAGGGTAAAATCATACAGGCGGAATGCGATAACTCAATAGCACGAAAATTGTCATGCAAAACCCAAAGTAGTGACGAAAGTGCAAACAGTTCAAAGAATTACAAGCTTGTCAAAGAGGGTCAAAAAACAAGTGTGAAGTGTGAAGGAGAAAGGTGGCGGTTGAGGGCGGCGGTTCAATCATCCATCTCCAAGGGCACGACCTTTCCATCAACAATGTGATGAGTGGAATCACAGTTGGAAACGTCGAATCCCGGGTTCTCACAGACGGCCTGGGCTAGAGCCTCTTTGAACCCCTCCTCGAAGGTACTCGCCATGTCGTTGATGAGGGTCTTCTTATCCTTCTCTAACTCCTCGATGATGGCGTCCCCCGAAGCCACCTATTTCTCCAAAGCTTCCTTCTCCACGCGGAGCCGGCTGACCTCGACCTGCAGTTTATCGTAGTCAACCCGGAGAAGGCCCAAAGCTTTGGCCTGGGTAGCCATCTCCCCCTCCATCCGTTCCAGTTTGTCAGCTTGCTCACAGCATCGGCTCTTCAAGTCCTCTTGAACTTCCTCGTAAGCTTCGACCATGCCCTGGAGGCCTGTTACTTGGACTTGAAGAGTGACTTCCTGAGTGTAGAAGTCATCCTGAAACTCCATCGCCTCTGCCAGTTGTTTTTCAGCCTCTTCCTTGGCCTCTTGAGCCTGCTTCAGAGTGGTCTGGTAGGCCTCGTTTTGGCATCCCAGGGTTTTCTTTTCCTCCTCTAGGGCAGCTACCCTTGTTTCCAAGGCCTGGAGGGTTTGAGTCTGCAAAACAGTGTTTCTAGCCTGGGCACGCCATTCAAGGGCCACTGCCAAGAAGGCTCCCAAGTAGAAGGGCATACCCTCCTTCCTGTCGGAGCCCTCTGGCATGGATCCCCCGCTGAAGCCCCTCATCAAATGCATAATTGGAGGAGGAATGGCAATAAGGTATGGGGCAGCGACGACGGAGGCGGCGGCGACAAAGGCGGGACCAATAGAGACCTCTGCCGGAGGTGGGGGAGGAGCAGATTCGGCGCCTTCGCCAGTTTCCTCTTGGACCATTGTGGGAGGGAGAGAGGTAGCACTTGGAGGGTTGTCCCTGAAGGAATTCCCTCCCTGGGGCGACGCCGCCGGCGGAATGGGAGCCCTAGCAGCTTTTCTCCTCTTGAAGACTAGCCCCCCGTCGGAGTCTTCGTCATCGGAGATAACCTCCAACACCCTTTTTCCTTTGTCAAGGGGGATTGGAGCAGGTGATGAAGCCACAGCCAGTGGGACTGCAGCAATGGGCGGGGGAGAGCCGGGTGTTGGAAGCGCTTGGGGGCTATGTGGAGATGGTGAAGATGAGCCTAGTGGGGCTTCGGTAGTGGTCGGTGGTGGCAAAGGCAGGGTCGATGAGGGGTTTGGGTCAACAGCAGGGGCGGAGGAGGCGCCTGCTTTGGCAGCGCGAGTGGCCTTCATCGCTTTCGCCAAAACCATCCTTTTGGAGGCATCTATTACCGATCCTACATTCAGATAAACCAAATAGCAGAAGTTCAAGCCAAAGCAGTTATACAAATCCACAAAACACGTGGATGAATGAGACATAAGTCACATGGCACAGTGGAAAACAGGTGGAAGACACCAAGGGAGCAAGCATGAAGCAGCAAAAATACATATAACAAAAGATAATGAGAGAAGAGTCTCCCTACCAAAGTAGGTGGTCAGGGAGTGGGCGTTGTATTCGCTCGCGACAAGCTTCAGCGTATCGAAGACAATTCCCAGGCCAGCCAAGGCCTTGCATACCTCCCTATCAGCACGGGATAGCTCATCCAGGGTCTTGGCCCTGAGCAGCTTGGGGTGCTCCGTCCAGTACAGGGGGAAGCCGTCTAAGGCTGTGGGGTCGTGCTTGGCGCATCACACCCTAAAGAATTTTCCTTTCCAGTTTTTGTAGGAGTTCTGGAAAAGGGAGAGAAGGATCCTACCCACGATCCTGGAGAAGCTTACCCAAAATCTTTTCCCCTGTTTCTTCACCTCGAAGAAATGCAAGAAGACATCCACAGAGGGAAGGATGCCCAAGTACCCGCAGAGAATTTGAAAACCCCTTACAAATGCCCAGCTGTTGGGGTGGAGCTGGGCGGGGGCTGTGTTAATCTCGATGAGAAGTTCCCTCTCGAAGGGCGTGAATGGGAGACGCACCCCGACGCGTTTAAATACCGTCTGGTACATGAAGAAGAAAGGATCCCCCTTTCTGGGTCTGTCATCCACGCAGACAGGTTCCCCAGGTATGCCGGGACGAACAGAGATGTGCGCGTCATGGGTGCGGCAGAAAGCATTAAAATTATACAAGTGAGGATCCCCGCGATGATTCTCCAGGTCCTGAATGGTTGTCAAGGTGGTACATTCGTTCAAGAGATCGTCGGGGGCCATGAATAGAAGGCTTTATAGTTGGACTTGGGGGTCTTGGGGGGAGAACCAGACTTTGAGTTCGGGCGCGTCATGATGTGAATAAATAGCTGGAGAAAGAAGAAAGGAAAAGGGTTTTAACAAGTGATGCCAAGACAGAAAAGGGTATAAAACCCTAGGAAAATGCCACCCACGCGAGAAAACCCAGAAAGAAGGAGAAGGGAACGAAGAAGAATGGAGGAGCGGAAGAACACAGTAATGCATGAACGTAAGCAGTCCCAGGCAGTTCAATACACAGTGATGCAATGCGACGAAGAAGAAGAGCCGTGGAGATGCAAAAATCATACCTTTGATGTCAAAGTGAGGGAGGAAGGAAAGCACAAAGGAGAGAGCAGAAGTTGCAGAGAAAAGGCTTGAAGGCGATGAACAGTGCGGAGATGCAGAGAGAATGGATGGAACAGTGGTGTGAGCGCAGGGTTTGGGGTAACTTGAACGTTACCTTTGCAACCCAAGAGGCGCTAATTGGGAGCCGTGAGATCGTGCCGCGTGTCAAAGGATTAAGCGCTCAAGGGGGGGCGCAAGGGACTCTAAAGGCTGGCCGTGTGATGAGCCACGTCGCACACGATTAAGCGTAGCCCCAAAAGGTGTTATTTTCCCCGCCTCAAAGGATGTCCAATTAGCCATTAAGAGCGCCCCTATGGTTCAGAGAGTGTCACGACAATAATTCGAGAATTGTTGAGTCAGCAGGGAATGACACGTCACCAGGGTGACACGTGGGCGGCGTGGGCGAGGCCTTAGTCTTTGCGCTGAAGACAAGTCTTTAGCTTAAGACTGGGGGGCTTGTGTATCGTCCCGTATCCGGGCGTTGACAAAGTCAAGGTCAAAGTCAACGTCTGGGGTAAAAGTCAACATAGGGTGTCGCCTAAGTGAAGAGACACCAAGTGCCAGCGTCGCCAAGAGGAAAGGCGTCGCCCAACCAGGGCGTCGCCAAGATCAAATATCACTAAAGCAAGGCAATCACAGTGTGGTTCCCCGATAACCATGGGTAGGAAAGACCATGGAGGGAGCGACGCCGTGGGAAGGCCTCAGGTCCCGATAATCCGGGGTAGTAATAAAGTGAAGAGAAAGGTGCCTTCAAGGCCATAGTGATAGCGCCAGTGTAGGGCAGCCTGACTCGTGAAGTACCTCTGCCGCCCCAGAGACGCCTTTGGGACAGATACGACTCAAGAAGAGGGTCACGCCCAGGGTAGCCAAGTGCAGGGTACGAGAGGAAGGCAGATACGCTCTCAAAGTGAGCGACTAGATGATTGGGGGCGTGAGTTGGCACCCAAAAAGTCACCCCTTGCACAGTAGCACTCCCAAGCAGGAGGACTGACACGAAGAAACGCCCCCAGATGGGGTCATGACGCTGTGAGGCCCTCCACGTGTACAACAGCCAGATCAGAATAGAAACGCCATTTAGCCAGGTGCCAGGTAATTAAAGTCATTTAATACAGTTTCCGTTTCATGGCTCCCAAGCGTTTTTAACGTCTTAAATGCGCTGCGTTTTATAATTAAATGCGCTACGTTTTATAATTAAATGCGCTTTAAGGCGCTTTGAATGCGGGGGTAGCTTAAATAACGCTTCGAATGTTGGAAACGGGGTTCGAACTTTTGGCAAACTTCCCAGAAACTCTCTAGTTGCTTGCTCGAGCCTTGAGGTTCCACACAAGGGACTAGGGAAAGATCTTTGCTAGAAGGAGAAATATACACTAGACACAGTTTCCTTTTTACCACCTTCAGAGAGTGCCATACGCGGTGCTCCGATACGGAGGTGCATATGTTCCGTCCGGTTGACAGGGACGTCTTCGTGCACGACCTCAACCGTCAGCTAGGGACTCCTTCCCACTGGTTATTTGTGGATTCCTGCAAAAAAGAGGACAAAGAGGCGCCCTAGCGGCCGTTTGCACTCCGACGCTCAAGTCAGCCAGCAAGAAACACCAAAACTGTTCACCTACGTCTCTGAGCACCGCGTATGGCACTCTGAAGGTGGTAAAAAAAATAATTGTGTATTGTGTGTGTATTCTCGCTCTGGCAAACAACCTCTTTTCCAGTCCCTTGTGCGTAGCCCTACGACTTCGAGCAAGCAACTGGAGTGTATTCTGGGAAAATTTGCCAAAAGTTCGAACCCCGTTTCCAACATTCCCCGCGCTATTTAAACCTCCCAAGCATTTAAAGCGCCTTAAAGCGCTTTTAATCGCAAATGTAACGCACTCATTAAAGTGTTTAATTAGAAAACGTAGCGCATTTAAGACGTTGAAATGCTTGGGAGCCAACATAGTGCCTGAACGCTCGAAACGGAAACTGTATTGAATGACTTTAATTACCTGGCACCTGACCAAGGGGTGTTTCCATTCTGACATGGCTGTTGTACACGTGGAGGGCCTCACGACGCCGTGACCCCATCTGGGGGCGCTTGTGCCCACCTGGGGACGTTTCTACGTGTGAGTCCTCCTGCTGGGAGTGCTACTGCGCTAGGGGTGACTTTTTGGGTGCCAACTCATGCCCCCAATCATCTAGTCACTTACTCTGAGAGCGTATCTGCCTTCCTCTCGTACCCTACACCCGATTACCCTGGGCGTGACCTTCCTCTTGGGTCGTATCTGTCCCGAAGGCGTCTCTGGGGCGGCAGGGGTACTTCACGAGTCAGGCTGCCCTACCCTGATGCTATCATTATGGCCTTGAAGCCACCTCTTCCTTCCCTTTATCGCGTTCCCGGGCTATCGGGTCCTGGGGCCTTCCCACGGTGTCGCTCCCTCCATGGTCTTTCCTACCCATGGGTATCGGGGAACCACACTGTGATTGCCTTGCTTCATGCCCTGTCTGCTCTGGCGACGCCCTGGTTGGGCGACGCCTTCACCTGGGCGACGCCTTGCCTTGGCGACGCTTCCTCTTGGCGATGCTGGCACATGGCGTCTCTCCACCTAGGCGACGCCTTGCGTTGACTTTGACTCTTCAGCCGTTGACCTTAACCTTGACTTAGTCAACGCCCGGATACGGGAAGGTACAACATAGTTTTTGGTGTTTCTTACTGGCTGACTTGAGCGTCGGAGTGCAAACGGCCGCTGGGGCGCCCTTTTGTCCTTCTTTGCAGGAATCCACGGGTAACCAGTGGGAAGGAGTCCCTAGCTGACGGTTGAGGTTGCGCACGAAGACGTCCCAGGTCAACCGGACGGAACAGGAGCATTTATAGTACCTTAAACGCTCGAAACGTAAACTTTATTAAATGGTTTTAACTACCTTGTGCCTGACAAATTGACGTTTCTATTCTGACTTGGCTGCTATTACACGTGGAGGGCTTCACAGCACCGTGACCCCACCTGGGGGTATTTCCTCGTGTGAGTCCTCCTACCTGGGAGTGCATCTGCGCAAGGGGTGACTTTTTGGGTGCCAACTCATGCCCCCAAACATCTAGCCACTCACTTTGAGAGCGTATCTACCTTCCTCTCGTACCCTGCACCTGGCTTCCCCCGGGCGTGACCCTTCTCATGAGTCGTAACTATCCCAAGGGTGTGTCTGGAGCGGCATGGGCACTTCACGAGTCAGATTGCTCTCCACTGGCGCTATTACTATGGCCTTGAAGCCACCTTTCTCTTCTCTTTATTGCTACCCCGGGTTATCGGGGTTTGAGGCCTTCTCACGACGTCACTCCCTCCATGGTCTTTCCTAACCAAGGGTATCGGGGAGCAACGTTGCGGTTGCCTTGCTCTTATGACATTTTACCTTGACAACGCCCTACCTTGGCGACGCCTTATCTTGGCGACGCTTCCTCTCGGCGACGCCCCGCCTCGGCGATGCTTGCACTTGGCGTCGCCTCACCTAGGCGATGCTTGCACTTGGCATCGCCTTATGTTGACTTTGACCCCGACGTTGACTTTGACCTTGACTTTGTCAACGGTCGGATACGGGACGGTACAAAGAGCCTAAAGATATTGTTAGCATCATCCACTTTATGGCATGAAATAAAATGTACCATCTTGCTAAACCTATCCACAACTGTTCCGTCCGGTTGACCGGGACGTCTTCGTGCACGACCTCAACCGTCAGCTAGGGACTCCTTCCCACTGGTTATCTGTGGATTCCTGCAAAAAAGAGGACAAAGAGGCGCCCTAGCGGCCGTTTGCACTCCGACGCTCATGTCAGCCAGCAAGAAACACCAAAACTGTTCACCTACGTCTCTGAGCACCGCGTATGGCACTCTGAAGGTGGTGAAAAATAACTGTGTATTGTCTCCTTCAGGCAAAAATATTCCCCAGTCACTTGTACGCAACCTTGAAGCAGGAGCAAGCAACCAGAGAGTTCTCGTAAATTTGCCAAAAGTTCCAACCCCGTTTCCAACATTCCCAGCACTATTTAAACCTCCCCAGCATTTAAAGCGCCTTAAAGCGCTTTTAATCACAAACGTAACGCACTCATTAAAGTGTTTAATTAGAAAACGTAGCGCATTTAAGACGTTGAAATGCTTGGGAGCCATCATAGTACCTGAACGCTCGAAACGAAAACTGTATTGAATGACTTTAATTACCTGGCACCTGACCAAGGGGTGTTTCCATTCTGACATGGCTGTTTTACACGTGGAGGGCCTCACGACACCGTGACCCCATCTGGGGGCGCTTCTGCCCACCTGGGGACGTTTCTACGTGTGAGTCCTCCTGCTGGGAGTGCTACTGCGCTAGGGGTGACTTTTTGGGTGCCAACTCATGCCCCCAATCATCTAGTCACTTACTCTGAGAGCGTATCTGCCTTCCTCTCGTACCCTACACCCGATTACCCTGGGCGTGACCTTCCTCTTGGGTCGTATCTGTCCCGAAGGCGTCTCTGGGGCGGCAGGGGTACTTCACGAGTCAGGCTACCCTACCCTGATGCTATCACTATGGCCTTGAAGCCACCTTTTCCTTCTCTTTATCGCGTTCCCGAGCTATCGGGACCTGAGGCCTTCCCACGGTGTCGCTCCCTCCATGGTCTTTCCTATCCATGCGTATTAGGGAACCACACTATGATTGCCTTGCTTCATGCCCTGTTTGCTCTGGCGACGCCCTGGTTGGGCGACGCCTTCACCTGGGCGACGCCTTGCCTTGGCGACGCTTCCTCTTGGCGATGCTGGCACAAGGCGTCTCTCCACCTAGGCGACGCCTTGCGTTGACTTTGACTCTCCAGCCGTTGACTTTGACCTTGACTTAGTCAACGCCCGGATACGGGACGGTACAACAACCATAAAAATGGAATCAAAATCTTTTGTTGTCCTAGGAAGTGCTAATATAAAATCCATGCTTATGTCTTCCCATGGAGCACTTGCAAAATGTAAACGGGTATAGAGTCCATGAGGCATTGCCTTAGATTTAGCTTTTAAACAAGAAATGCATCTATAGCAATGTCTTTGGACATCTTTTCTCATGTGTGGCCAAAAGAATTTTCCTTTTAAAAGCTATAGAGTTTTATCAACTCCAAAATGGCCCATGAGTCCTTCTTCATTGAGACTCTTTAAGAAGTTTTCTATGTGTTCCTTTACAAAGCAGGAGGCCTGAAGGTTTTTTAGAAAGAAGTATATTTTCAACTTTATTTTCAAATTTTTCTTCTTTCTGAATGACCTGGTAGGAAGGAACACTCTTTTCCCACGCCTATTTTTCCTTAAGGGCTTTTTCTTGGTTTTCTACTCTTTTTTCATCTTCTTCTTTTTTCATTTGTGCTTGATGCTGTACCACTTGAGAATGTGATAAGGGATAGAGTACAATTTTTTCCCTATGAGTGAGAGTAATCTCATTGGTAAGACCATTGTGCATAGTTTTCTTATCAAATTGTCAAGGTCTACCCAACAAAATATGACAAGCTTCCATGGGAACTACATCACATAAAATTTTATCTTTATAGTTTTCCACAGAGAACTCGACTTTTGCTTATCTACAGTTAATTCCCCATCTTCATTTATCTATTGAAGTTTATAACATTATTAGGATAAGGTATTAATTGTAGATTCAACTTCTCAACCATTATAGTGCTACAACAGTTGCAGCAAGAGCCATGGTCCACAATGAGAGAACAAAAATTTTCTAAAACTTGACATCTTGTATGGAAAATGTTCTATCTTTGTGTCTCTTGGTTCACACTATATTGGTTGTGAGGGTTCTTCGGATCATCATTAACTCCCCCTCACATGGATATGCTCCCTCACTATTTTCTTTTCTTTCCCTTCTAACTTTCCTAGGTTGAGGTTGATAATATTCATTCATTTTAAGGCTTTCCTCACCATATGAATCACTCAACCTAGAGCTAGATGCATGTGAAGATTTTTTTGGTGTATTCATCCTTTTCTTTAACAAGTTTCAACTCTTCTTCTAATTTACCAAAATGAGCATCCCTTTCTTTTAGTTGGGTCTCATGTTGCAATTGTCTATATGATAGTGCTTGAAAGTCTCTGGATAACTGTTTTAAAAGAGATTTTGTAGACTTTCTATGAATTTCATTTGGAATAGAAGAATGAGAAGACATGTGTAAAGTTATGTGTTAAAAGTAAGTTACCACAAGAAAGATAGGTGGAGTAATGTAGGTAGATTCCCTGGAAAGGGAGGTGGATCACTTGGATCACTTAAGTACCAAGCCTTTCCTAGCCAGATTCTATCCTCCAAGACTTTCACAAACCTTTCTCTAAGTAATTCACTTATAGCACAATCAAGAATGAAAACACAAGTTTTATGCAAGAAAACAATGCAAATCAATAAAACACACAATTAAAAATTGCTAACTATAAAGCTTTAAACTAGGCGAATCCTAAAGGTGAGGCTTCTTGGCACTTAGAACCTCAAAGACACACTCACCGTCTAATGCGCAATTAATCCACTAATTTAACATGGTTTTTCAAGATACAACTCAAAGAAAATACAATGAAAGTTGAATCAACAAATTTTGAAGCACAAAATTTGTAAATCCTAGTCTATGCATTCCTTCTTTTTGCACTCCCTCTTTGTGTATATTTTGGTAAAACTTGTTGTTGTCCCCTTGTTAAGTCTCTTAAGAATATTCCACTTTGATTATTCAAATTTGCACCTCTTTGAGTGATAAGGATTCTCACCGAAAATTGTTAGCTCCAAACTCAACAAGGCACTTTTGAAATACTTCCACCAAGAAAGAGGTCATGAAAATTTTAAAGTACCAAAAGTGTCAATTTAAAATTGGACTGCAGTAAAGAGAGTAGATATATGACAAAACATGAAAGAGTATTGAATGAAAATGACAAGCAAACAAATTAAGGTACTCAATAAAAGGTGGCACACAAATTGAACCTAAAGAATGGTACTAGATTTGGATGAAGAAAACCAAAAACAGCACTACTGGAATTTTGATGTGAAATTTCCCTGACTTTAACAAATTATGCTGAGTTGGATATTTCAAATTTGAATGTGAAATTTAAACCACAGAAAGATGAATGTCTTAGCTCAAATTTGGCTCTGTAATTACACCAAAATGATGCACCAATTAATTGTGATAAATTTTTCAAATCTACTACCACTTCACTGTTTTTTTTTCGCGCCAAAATTGCACACTGATTGTATTTGTTTTATCATTTTTTTTTGTATTTTGAATTTTGATTCACTTTTTTTCTAACATTTCAAACTACTCAATTCAGAATTTTTCACCAACGTAATTAATTTTCACAAACATATTCAGCCAGCACAGATTCAGTGAAACAGAGGAAACCTACACTGGAATTAAAAACATAATTGAAAAACTTCAAAGACCCAATGGAATTGATGTATATAAACTTGTATGGATCTAACACACAAGCATGAACTCAAATCTAAAAATAAAAATGCACCAAAAGCTCAAATACAAAATTATAAAACTGCACTCAATTTTAAAATCAATCAACCAAAATTATCAATAAAAATACTACATAGAATTGATGACATTTTAGGAGAAACATGACTTGACAAAACTTGTATGGATTCAAAAATCAAAATGACTCAAACACAATTAATTTGCACCGACTAAAACAGCAAGAAAACTCAATTAAGATGAAAAACAGAACAGCACACACAAAGTACTTAATGGAAACCTATAAATCTGCAACCAGATTGTTCAAGAACAATTGAACAAAATAAGGCACCAAATAGAATTTTAAAACCGCAACTCATATACTAAAAACGAAATTAAAATAGAAAGACATTTAAGAACATGATGAACAACACAAAATTAAGAATAACACAAAAATTAAAATAAGAGAAGGCACACTTAGCTCTTGAAGAACCATGGCTCATGATACTAAATGATAGATTGTGCCTTCATGATCGAATTCTTTAATTGAATTTTGGAGAAGATTGGCGGAAGCTTCAATGGAGGAGGCGTGCAAGCAGGCTCACATGGAGTTTGTGCTTTCCTTGGAGGTGCATGCTAAGTATGGAGAGTGATAGGTGAGGCCTAATCACTTGAGCTAGGTGGAGAGTTGAACACTAAAGTGTCTATCCTAAAGAGGTAAGACAAGAGTGAAAATTGGCTCAATATTTTGGAAGCAATTTCACTCATTCATTAATCTTCAAAATACATGAACCAAGCACCTCTTTATATAGCAAGAAAGGGTCGGATTTGAACAAGTAGATGGTGGGAAAATTCAAATGAAATGGGTTTGAATTTGGCGCCTAAAATGAGCTCACATGGAAGGTGTGACATGGTGTGTAACATGGTCTTTAGATGTGTAATCCAACCCTAATTATAATTAAAGAAAAATAAAAGTAAAATTCCAATTCTATTTTGACAAGAAAATAAATTCTACTCTACACTAGATTTATGGTATTCGTGAACATATATAGGAAGGTTTCTATGCCATCAGTAGCAGTATCTCAATCCTCTTGAATCTTCTTTGCCATAGCTCTAGTAGTTGGCCCTGATCTTCTATTTGTTGGGCTTGCACTTGGGTTTGTGCTTGGGCCTCTTCCATCAAGGATAAATTTTGGGTACTCTCGTATTCAATCTCGCTGAAGCAAGAGAATTTTTACTTGGGTAAAGCCATTCTCGCTCAAGCGAGATGATTTTCACTCAAGCTATCTTGTTAAAAAAACACTTTAAATTGAAACTTTTATCCTTGCTTTTAAAAGGTTTGTTTATGTCTATTTTATAGTTTTTATTTATAACTTATGTTAAATTTTATTTTATGTATATTTATTTAAAAAAATTCTTAATTAGATATTTATGTGATTATGGGATGAATTTTTCTGTGTTTTGAAATTCTAAGTTTTAGTGTGGTTTAATTGTGTCCTTTTGGATATTTTGATGTGTGAAATATGAATCTTAATCAAGACATGGTATTTTCAGGAAAGAAAATACAGTGTTTAGATTGTTTACCATGTGCGTTGATTAAGGATTCGTCTAAAAGGAGATATTCTGACTCTCTTGATATATTGGAGTCATATAGATGAAGATTATCAGGTTTTGAGTGTTAAAGGAGGTTCATATGATTTTGTCTACAGTGTGAAATAAATTTGGTCTTTCGGGTCATATGAATTAACCTTGTCATACTAGGTAATATGATATTGAGATTATTTATATGCATAGCTGTGTGGATTATGATAGTCAATGCATGAGTCTTCCGAAAGTAGAGTCAAGTGTCTGAGTATGTTGGTCAGTAGAAGTCTGACATGAGAAATGTGAATGATGAATTATGATAGACACTTGATGGTTCTTTTAGCTTCCTTCAATTCTCCAATTAGAAAATATTTTTTAGGAGAATGAGGTTTACATGATTCACCACTAGAAAGATGATCAAAACACAAAGAACAAACAATTAGAGAAAGTTAGGTAAAAACACATGGCTTGTGGTAAAATGAATAAAAGTAAGCAACCACTCAAAGACAAATTTTCTTTCCTTAACCAAGGTCTCCCTTATGGCTTGGATAATTCTCAAGTGAAAAATGCCAAAGCAAACAACACTTGCTCAAAGTCAAATCACCACAAAACTTTAAGGAAGAAGAAAAGACAATCAAGAAAAGTGTAAAACAAGAAAAGCTAAACCAAAGTTAGAAAAGAGATATGACAAAACTTGGAATAGAAGACAATCAAGAAAAGCACAAAAGAAGACTCAAAGAACCTTACTAAACCTTTAACTATGAAACCTTTAGAACTAGAAAATTGCTAAAGCAAAAGGATACAAAATTCCACAAAGTAGAAAACAATTTGTCAATCAAGTTGAATCCAAAAGTGTGAAAAATGAATTTCTAAACCATTTGATAAGCAAGATGCCTTTAGAAACAATTGCTCACTGTTTTTAACCAATTGTTCACTGTTTTAACGTCAAATAGGTACTGTTTTGGAAGGATGAAAACAATAGCTTGCTGTTTTTTAATCCTAATTGCATCATGCAAAAAGTCAAGAACATTCAATCTCACAAAAAAACTTTTTGGTGGATTCAAGATAATTGAACACTTGCAATCATATGTTTGGAACTTAACATCAACTTTTACTAAAACAAGTTTCTAATGGAATTGTAAAGGTCACAATTAAAAGTAAGCAAGAAGAATCAAAATAAGAACACCTAGAACATTAAGAACATATGACACAAAGTAAAAAAGCAAGATCAATGAAAAGGCACAACAAGGAACATATTCAAAACGAAAAATGCAATGAAATAACAAGGTAAAAAAAATTATGCAATGAAATAAAAGTGCTGGAAAATTAAAGAATAAGAAAGTAAAGGTACATGAATTTAAAGAACAAGAATGTAAAAGTACTTGAAAGTAAATGTACTTGAATTGAAATTGTTTGAATTAAAAGTGCCAAATCAACTCAAAACAAAACCATAGCTCTGATACCACATGATGTGAGTTGATTAAGAGGTGATTCATTATATGACACTTTTAAGAATTAGGATCAAGATTCTTCAAGCAATCCAAGAACAAAAACAAGGACCATGAAGAACAACGCAAACTGAATAGAAACCCATTTCAAGAAATTGAACTGATTGAAACATCAATTAAGAACACACGAACCGATTAGAACAGCAAGCAAACAATTCCAACTGTTTAAAACAAGAAACAACCAAAAACTACCGATTAAAAATACAAACTACATAAGTTCTACCGAATAGAATTCAAGACACAACAAGACATATTTAGAGTTTGATATGGAATGGAAATGGAAGAAGAATATGAATAGTTGGAAAAACTTATGTGGTTGATGCCAAGGGAATGGTTCATGCCACTTGGAAGGTGAAAGGCTCCAAGATGAGTGAGGAATGTCGCCACTTGAGAGCTCTCAAAGACCAACAAGATAAGACTAGGAGAAGGAGAACAGGTCTCACAAAATCTCTCTCAATTTGAGAAGAGTAACTTTACTTCAATTTCAATCTCAATGTGTCTTTACAAAAGCCAAGCACCTCTTTATATAGATTAGAGGGTCGATCATACAAGGAAAAGGGAAGTGAAAAGGCATAGAAAATGCCGCCCAAAAAAAGTCACTCTTGTTATAGAAAATGTGACTTTTGGTTCTACTTCTAATAAGTCCTATACTTCTTTTTATACTTCCTTTTTATGTTCTATTTTAAATCTACTCTAAAGAAATTACAAATGTTAAGAACACTAATAGGAAGAACTTCAAATATTTTGGTCCTTGACCATTCCTCCTATAGATGGCATCTTTATTTGCTTGTTGAGATGACCCTTCAAGTTTAGCATCCTTGGTCATTTGCATGTGTTTTTCGGTCACATCAAAATAATAGTTTCAAAGTTAGATTTTCCTTTTGAAATCTTATCCATAATTTTCACAAGATAGTGAACCTTCTGTTCCGTCTGGTTGACCGGGACGTCTTCGTGCGCGACCTCAACCGTCAGCTAAGGGCTCCTTCCCACTGATTGCCTGTGAATTCCTGCAAAAAAGAGGACAAAGAGGCGCCCTAGCGGCCGTTTGCACTCCGACGCTCAAGTCAGCCAGCAAGAAACACCAAAACTGTCCACCCACGTATCTGAGCACCGCGTATGGCACTCTGAAGGTGGTAAAAGAAACTGTGTATATGTGTGTGTGTGTTGTCCCCTTCAGGCAAAAATATTCTCCAGTCACTTGTACGTAATCCTCAAGCACGGGCAAGCAACCAGAGAGTTTCTCGTAAATTTGCCAAAGGTTCCAACCCTTTTTCTGACATTCTCAGCGCTATTTAAACTGCCCCCAGCATTTAAAGCGCCTTAAAGCGCTTTTAAACTCAAACGTAACGCGCTCATTAAAGCGCTTAATTATGAAACGTAGCGCATTTAAGACGTTGAAACGCTTGGGAGCCATAATAGTACCTGAATGCCAAAAAGGGAAACTGTATTGAATATCTTTAATTACCTGGCACCTGACTAGAGGGTGTTTCTATTCCGGCATTGCTGTCGTACACGTGGAGGGCCTCACGACGCCTTGACCCCATCAGGGGGCGTTTCTGCCCATCTGGGGACGTTTCTACGCGTGGGTCCTCCTGCTGGGAGTGCTACTGCGCTAGGGGTGGCTTTTTGGGTGCCAACTCATGCCCCCAAGTATCTAGCCACTTACTCTGAGAGCGTATCTGCCTTCCTCTCACACCCTGCACCCGGTTATCCTGGGCGTGACCTTCCTCTTGGGTCGTATCTGTCCCGAAGGCGTCTCTGGGGCGGCAGGGGTACTTCGCGAGTCAGGCTGCCCTTCACTAGTACTATCACTATGGCCTTGAAGCCACCTTTTCCTTCTCTTTATCACTTTCCCGAGATATCGGGACCTGAGGCTTTCACACGGCGTCGCTCCCTCCATGGTTTTTCCTACCCATGGGTATCGGGGAACCACACCGTGATTGCCTCGCTCTTACACTGTTCGATCTGGCGACGCCCTAACCTGGGCGACGCCTTCACCTAGGCGACGCCTTCACCTGGACGACGCCTTCACCGAGGCGACGCCGTGCCTTAGCGACGCCTTGTCCTGCCTTGGCGACGCTTCCTCTTGGCGTCCCTACACCTGGGCGACACCTTGAGCTGACTTTGACCTTCCAGTCGTTGACTTTGACCTTGACTTAGTCAACGCCCTGATACGGGACGGTACACCTTCTTTCCAAAAAAAAATCACAAACTTGAATCACATTTGCAAGAAGAGTTTTTGTAAATCAGTTCCAGGTTTTCAAAATCATTTCTCAAGTTATCCAGCTTTTCTTCCAATGCTTTGACTCTATTTTCCAACCAATTATTCAAGCCTTTCAACCAGTTATTTAAAAGAGTCAGCCTATTCGCTTCTTCATGAGTTTCTTTAAAAGCATCAAGAAGTTGGCTGCAGTTTTCAAAATTGATTGAAGTGTTGGAACTTACACTACTTATGTTAGTTTCTTCCAATGCTGGAATTAGATTTTCCTATTCCTTTTGTCTTATTATCCCTTTCTTTTCACCTTTTTTTCTTGCTCCTTTTTCTTTATTCTCATTGTTGGGGCAATCATCTTTAATATGTCCCTGTTCACCACATCCAAAGTAGGTATATTTGTTAGAATTAATCATTGAGTTTCTTGCTTTTATACCTATTGGAGGATGGAATCTTGTTGTTCTTTTTCTTCAGGAATTTGCATAATGTTCCGGCCGGTTGACCTGGGTCGTCTCTACGAGTGGCTTCTACTCACGAGCTAGAGCACCTTCATTCCCTCTTGTGTATGAGTACCTGAAAAAGAAGAACAAAGGGGCGTCCTCGCGGCCGTTTGCACTCCGACGCTCAAGTCAGCCAGCGCGAAACATCAAAGGTGACGCACCCTTGTATCGGAGCACTTGAACGAATGCTCTGAGGGTGGTCGAAAACCGTACTGAAGGACTGAAACTGTGTTGCCCTAGTTGCCTTGTGCCCAAACCTGGGTGCGTCGTCCAGAACAACTAGGGTTTAGTGCTCTGTGTAATTATGAAAGCGTACCTCTGCAAATTCTGTTAAGGTTACCTTTATAGCTAGGTTTCTTCTCTCTCCAGGCCGTTATGCTTTTGGACGCGTGGCTCGCATCCAGCCTTGCATGTGTCGTCATCTGGATTGGGGCAACTTAAACGTCATTCTTTGTGTAGTAACCAGCCGCACAGCTAAGTCCTCAACTCAAGGGGCAACCTAGCACGTAATGCGCTGTGAAACACCACCCGACAAGGCGAGTATCGGATGCAACAAGGTGCATCGTCTCTATGATATCGCTCACCGCGAATGGCACCCTCCTTACTGCTACGCCAGGCAGGTTCTAGCTGGGGAAGCCTTGCCACCAACGAATGTCCACTTTGGGAATCTTGTCGCTGATGTGCAAGGTGTTTCCCCCAACCCACTCGACTTTCATGCCCCAAGCTGGTGCCACCATCGTCTTACTGAACTTACACGCTTGGAATTACCCTTCCGAGCCTTCGACAGCCTTAACTAAGTTCGCTGGGAGACCCGGCGACGTGCTCCTTGTGGCGGTGTATAAACCACCCGATCTCCTAGCATTTTCATACGGCGACTGCGACGCAACTCTGGTGACCGCCGGTTACGCACACTAGAGATCGGAGAACGCCAATCCACCGATCGGCGACTATGCCCACTTCCGAGCCATTCATCTTTTCTAGCCTACGCGTTCCATTGAGCACGCCCCACTCGAGCACGTTGAAGACGCGTCATCACGCCTGATGACCTGGTCGGTACACGGCCCATGGGCTTCCCTTATCTGGAGTGCAATGTATAACCTTATGGCCACTTGGGCTCTAACTTGAGCGTTGTATCTCTCGCGCCATCATAATCCGTGGGTGCCCCTTTGACTCGACCATTTATTCTGTGCGGAGGGTCCCACAGTGCCGCCACCCAACTTTAGGGCGATGTCTACACTCGGCGACGTCTTACTCGGCGACGTCTTACTTCTGCGCGATGCTTCTCTTGGGCAATGGGCGATGATCCATCTCAGCGGTGGCACATCTCGGCGATAACCGATTATTTATACTGCAGAACGCCGCTTCTACATACGGCGACTACGTTGACTTCTTGACCACCTACCTTTCTCTTGTCCACGTCATCACACCCGATGACCTGGTCGGTACACAAGCCCCCCAGTCTTGAGCTGATAACTTGTTTTCAGCAAAAAGACTAAGAAGTTCACCGTTTCATTTTCTTCTTCAACACATATAAATGTGCACATGGTTTTGCTTTTATCTGCTGTGTAATCATCTGATATAACTGACTAATTCTTGCTTTAAAGAAATCGACTTAGCGCCAACTGGTGCTTAGCTCTGTGAAAATCACCTTAACTAGACAAACTATTAGTTTATAACAATAACATTTAACGCAAAATCACTTACTAGGCAGTAAGCGTGGGTCAGTCTTAGTATCTGTAATCTAGCTCGCCTGATCTGCCAAGCGACATGCGCACTTCTATGTCATCGCCTCAAAATCTGCTAACTTAGTTCTCGCCGCGTACTTCTTCTTTCGAGCTTCAATCACAAAGTCGTGGGCTTCTTTGGATGCTATTTTCCTTTTTATCTGCTAAGGTGTCCTCTGGGGAGCGGCCTCGTTCCTTGAGCTATCAATTCTGCTCATTCTGGGAGGAGAGCTGCCTTTAACGGACCTCCCTCTGCCTTCCCTGAGCCTTTAATCTGAAACAACTTGATCTGGGTAGTGAGGCGTCTTTTACTAACCTACCTCAGCCACCCTGTGAGTTCTTCCACCCTGATAACTTATCTGTTGTGCGATCACTGAGCAGTAGGCGGGAGTCATTTTTAGTATCTGAAATCTCGCTTGCCTGATCTGCCAAGTGACATGTGTATTTCTAGGTCATCGCCTAAAACTTTGTTGGCTTGGTTCTGCACTGAAGACTTTCGAACTTGCCTCAATTTGCTTACGCAAAGAGGTCTTGTATTCTGTTCTGGCTTGCACCCGCTCTAGGCGAGGAGAATTTATCTCATAACTATTTAACTGACCTCAGCTTCGCTCGAGGGCGAGGAGGATTTAACTGATAACTATTAACCGACCTCAACTTCGCTTGAGGGCGAGGAGGATTTATCTGATAACTGACCTCAGCTTCGCTCGAGGGCGAGGAGGATTTTCTTTGGTGCCTCAACTTGCCCAGGGGCTACCTTTTCCCTGGATGCACTGAGGACTTTTAAACTTGCCCCAATTTGCTTAGGCAAAGAGGTCTTGTAATCTGTTCTGGCCTGCACCCGCTCTAGGCGAGGAGGACTTTTAATCTCTTCTCGCCTATTCTCGCTCACGGCGAGTAGGTCTTTTTAATCTTTCTCGCCTACACTCGCAACGGCGAGTAGGGCTTTTTAGTCTTTTCTCGCCTACGCTCGCTCGAGGTGAGGAGGTCTTTCTCTGGTGCCTCAATTTGCCCAGGGGCTACCTGGATGCACTGAGGACTTTCGAACTATTCTGGCCTGAACTCACTCGAGGGTGAGAAGGACTTTCTCTGGTGCCTCAACTTGCCCAGGGATTACATCTCCTCTTCCCCTGGATGCACTGAGGACTTTTAATCTCATCTCGTACCGGGGCTAGCTATTCATACTTGAGGAGGGGGCGTCCCGAAGGAATCCCTTAACCCCTGCTCAAGGACTAGGTGCCCGGATTTTAACTGTTATCTGGTACCGGGGCTAGCTATTCATACTTGAGGAGGGGGCGTCCCGAAGGAATCCCTTAACCCCTGCTCAAGGACTAGGCGTCCGGATTTTAACTGTTATCTTGTTCTGAACTCTCGCCTATACTCGCTCTAGGCGAGTAGGACTTCTTAATATGTTGTCGCCTACGCTCGCTATAGGCGAGGAGGACTTTTAATCTGTTCTCGCCTACGCTCGCTCTAGGCGAGGAGGACTTTTAATCTGTTCTCGCCTACGCTCGCTATAGGCGAGGAGGACTTTTAATCTGTTCTCGCCTACGCTCGCTATAGGCGATGAGGAGTTTTAGTCTGTTCTCGCCTACGCTCTCTCTAGCGAGTAGGACTTCTTCTCTTTCTCGCCTGCACTCGCTCAAGGGCGAGGAGGACTTCTTCTCTTGCCTCAAAATGCACGAGAGCGCTGAGGGCTTTTTGCACTACTAGTACCTCCGATCGCCAAAAGACGATGAGGTCTCTAAAACTTTTAACTACTGCCACCGATCGCCGTAAAACGACAGGGACTTTAAAACTTTAACTATTGCCACCGATCGCCGGAAAACGATGGGGACTTTAAAACTTTTACTATTGCCACCGATCGCCGGAAAACGATGGGGACTTTAAAACTTTTACTATTGCCACCGATCGCCGAAAAACGATGGGGACTTTAAAACTTTTACTATTGCCACCGATCGCCGAAAAATGATGGGGA
Organism: Phaseolus vulgaris; assembly: GCF_000499845.2. Classification (NCBI taxonomy): domain Eukaryota; kingdom Viridiplantae; phylum Streptophyta; class Magnoliopsida; order Fabales; family Fabaceae; genus Phaseolus; species Phaseolus vulgaris. Next base: position 52,160 of record NW_027174140.1, on the reverse strand, counting down.
CTTTAAAACTTTAACTTTCACCTCCGATTGCCAGGTGGCAATGAGGGTTTAAAACTTTGTGCTTGTGCCTCCAATCGCCAGATGGCATGAGGACTTAAAAACTTTATGCTCGTGCCTGCGATCGCCAGGTGGCGATGAGGACTTAAAAACTTATACCTGTTTGCCTCCGATCGCCAGGTGGCGATGAGGTCTTAAAACTTTATACTAGTGCCTCCGATCGCCGAGTGGCGATGAGGACTTGAAAACTTACGCTTTAAAACCTTGTACTGAATGCATGCCATAATCTTTAAACTGTTGCCTTAAATCTCATAAAAGCGATAAGGTCTTTTTTCTGAAAACTTAAAACGATAAGCATGCGAACTTAAGTAACCTGGAAACTTTGATAAAACTGTTTTAACTAAAACTACTTCTTAACGAGTGCCCCTTGAAAAATTGCTTTAACTGAAATTACTTCTAACTATTACCTTGGTGATCTGGTCTTGTGTCTCGCCATCTAAAGTTTTCCCCAGCTTAAACGTTTTGCCATTGATCTTCTTCTCAAGCCACTCCTCGACTGGCTGAGGCCTCTTCTCGTTGGTTAACTCCAATGGTAGACTTTAGCCCTTCTATCTCTGTCTGTTCAAGGGCTCGAGCCACAACGGTGGCGAGCTGCGATCTAGGGTGCCCATGTCCAAATTGTCTCTGAGCCAAGGGTCAGTGCACATGAGTCGTAATGTACCTTTTAGAGGAGTTGTCCTGATGGCTTGACTTTTCACCGACAGGCTTCGTCGTCCAACACTTCTATGACCCTTTTTTGGGCTGACCAACATCTGAGTTGAGCTCACGACTCATCTCTTGTGCCCAATCACCGATGACCTCCCCTGAACCCTTGGGTCGAGCTGACGGGCTCTCCTGCATGGTACTCATGCCCCTGTCTTATCTGGCACTAGGTAACCATTTACTCACGGGGCGACTATACTCGAGTGGTTGCACTGACACCGAGCTAGGATGACTTTACTGAAGTACAACTTAAGGTTTGCCACATTCCACGCTCAACGAATGGCCTTAACTGGTCAGCCTTGGCTTCTTCATTCACTGATTGAAGGGCTTCTCCATGATTTGTTGTATGGTCATCTCTTCGCTCCTAGTGCGTGCGGGTCTCATGTTCGTGGTTTCTGGAAGCCCCCCTTGACTATCTGCGATTTGAGGGCTGGAACTAGGTTGGACACTGCAACTGGAACTGAAAAACTTGTGTGGTGGGACTAATGTTTTATATCGAGCCCCACGGTGGGCGCCAAATGTTCCGGCCGGTTGACCTGGGTCGTCTCTACGAGTGGCTTCTACTCACGAGCTAGAGCACCTTCGTTCCCTCTTGTGTATGAGTACCTGAAAAAGAAGAACAAAGGGGCGCCCTCGCGGCCGTTTGCACTCCGACGCTCAAGTCAGCCAGCGAGAAACATCAAAGGTGACGCACCCTTGTATCGGAGCACTTGAACGAATGCTCTGAGGGTGGTCGAAAACTGTACTGAAGGACTGAAACTGTGTTGCCCTAGTTGCCTTGTGCCCACAGCTCGGTGCGTCGTCCAGAACAACTAGGGTTTAGTGCTATGTGTAATTATGAAAGCGTACCTCTGCAAATTCTGTTAAGGTTACCTTTATAGCTAGGTTTCTTCTCTCTCCAGGCCGTTATGCTTTTGGACGCGTGGCTCGCATCCAGCCTTGCACGTGTCGTCATCTGGATTGGGGCAACTTAAACGTCATTCTTTGTGTAGTAACCAGCCGCACAGCTAAGTCCTCAACTCAAAGGGCAACCTAGCACGTAATGCGCTGTGAAACACCACCCGACAAGGCGAGTATCGGATGCAACAAGGTGCATCGTCTCTATGATATCGCTCGCCACGAATGGCACCCTCCTTACTACTACGCCATGCAGGTTCTAGCTGGGGAAACCTTGCCACCAACGAATGTCCACTTTGGGAATCCTGTCGCTGATGTGCAAGGTGTTTCCCCCAACCCACTCGACCTTCATGCCCCAAGCTGGTGCCACCATCGTCTTACTGAACTTACACGCTTGGAATTACCCTTCCGAGCCTTCGACAGCCTTAACTAAGTTCGCTGGGAGACCCGGCGACGTGCTCCTTGTGGCGGTGTGTAAACCACCCGATCTCCTAGCATTTTCATACAGCGACTGTGACGCAACTCTGGTGACCGCCGGTTACGCACACTAGAGATCGGAGAACGCCAATCCACCGATCGGCGACTATGCCCACTTCCGAGCCATTCATCTTTTCTAGCCTACGCGTTCCATTGAGCACGCCCCACTCGAGCACGTGCAAGACGCGTCATCACGCTTGATGACCTGGTCGGTACATGGCCCATGGGCTTCCCTTATCTGGAGTGCAATGAATAACCTTATGGCCACTTGGGCTCTAACTTGAGCACTGTATCTCTCGCGCTATCATACTCCGTGGGTGCCCCTTTGACTCGACCATTTATTCTGTGCGGAGGGTCCCACAGTGCCGCCACCCAACTTTAGGGCGATGTCTACACTCGGCGACGTCTTACTTCTGCGCGATGCTTCTCTTGGGCGATGGGCGATGATCCATCTCGGCGGTGGCACATCTTGGCGATAACCGATTATTTATACTGCAGAACGCTGCTTCTACATACGGCGACTACGTTGACTTCTTGACCACCTACCTTTCTCTTGTCCACGTCATCACACCCGATGACCTGGTCGGTACACATAATTTCCTAGTCAACCAGCTAAGGGTTTCTCCATCACTTGAGTCTTGACAGTTTTTATGTCTAGTTTTTTATGTCTAGCAGCCTTCAGGGCAATGTTTCGCACATGCTTATCTTCATTTTCTTGAACATTCAGCTTATTCATCTCCAATTCCTGTTCTCTAAGCTTCCCAAACAATGAAGGTTTTGTCAAGGATATTAAGTCTTTAGATTCGGAGATGGATGTGACCTTTGTTGAGCATGGGAACTTTGATGTTTCAAATCCAAGATAAAGCTTGAAGTTGTGTTGCTTTTTGTTTGGGTTTAGATTAGAATGTTTAGAATCTATGTTAAGATCAGTTCTTAATCATTGCACAAAACTTAACCAATCTGTTTTAAAGAAACAAAGTGTTTTTCCAAGCAAAGGGAAAACTATCGGTTGAATTATCGATATAATCGGTTGTTTGTCACTTAGGTGGCTTAAAGGTTTTGAAATTGTTTTTGACTTGGTTATGTAACTGCCTAACCCATTCAATCAGTTAAATCGTAGTTTCAACAGGTTAAATGTGTGTTTTCATAATAGTTTTTTGAAAACCTGTTTTAACTATTTTGATTCTTGTTCCGGCCGGTTGACCTGGGACGTCTTTGTGCGCAACCTCACCCGTCAGCTAGGGACTCCTTCCCACTGGTTACCTGTGGATACCTGCAAAGAAGGACAAAAGGGCGCCCTAGCGGCCGTTTGCACTCCTACGCTCAAGTCAGCTAGCAAGAAACACCAAAACTCTACACCTCCGTATCGGAGCACCGTGAATGGCACTCTGAAGGTGGTCAAAAGAAACTGTGTCTAGTGTCTATTTTCTTGTTCTAGCAAACAACCCCTCTCCAGTCCCTTGCGTCTCGTGCCAAAACTCGCGCAAGCAACTAGAGTATCCTCAAGGAAAATATGCCAAAAGTTCGAACCCCGTTTCCAACATTCCCGACTATTTAAACTACTCCAGCATTTAAAGCGCCTTAAAGCGCATTTAATTATAAAACGTTCAGCGCCTTTAAGACGTTTAAACCGCTTGGGAGCATTTATAGTACCTTAAACGCTCGAAACATAAACTTTATCGAATAGCTTTAATTACCTTGTACCTGACAAATTGACGTTTCTATTCTGACTTGGCTGCTGTTACACGTGGAGGGCCTCACAGCACCGTGACCCCGTCTGGGGGGTATTTCCTCGTGTGAGTCCTCCTACCTGGGAGTGCATCTGCGCAAGGGGTGACTTTTTGGGTGCCAACTCACGCCCCCAAACATCTAGTCACTCACTTTGAGAGCGTATCTACCTTCCTCTCGTGCCCTGCACCTGGCTGCCTCCAGGCGTGACCCTTCTCATGGGTCGTACCTACCCCAAGGGCGTCTCTGGGGCGGCATGGGCACTTCACGAGTCAGGTTGCTCTCCACTGGCGCTATTACTATGGCCTTGAAGCCACCTTTCTCTTCTCTTTATTGCTACCCCGGGTTATCGGGGTTTGAGGCCTTCCCACGGTGTCGCTCCCTCCATGGTCTTTCCTACCCATGGGTATCGGGGAGCAACACTGTGATTGCCTTGCTTTTGTGACATTTGACCTTGGTGACGCCCTAACTGGGCGACGCCTACTAGGCGACGCCTTACCTTGGTGACGCTTCCTCTCGGCGACACCCCGCCCCGGCGATGCTTGCACTTGGCGTCGGCTAACCTAGGCGACGCCTTATGTTGACTTTGACCCCGACGTTGACTTTGACCTTGACTTTGTCAACGCCCGGATACGGGATGGTACACAAGCCCCCCAGTCTTAAGCTGATGACTTGTCTTCAATGAAAAGACTAAGGTCTTGCCCACGCCATCCACGTGGCACTCTGGTGACGTGTCATTCTTTGCTGACGTGACACTCCTCGAACTATTGACGTGACATTCTCTAAACCATTGGGGTGCCCTTAATGGCTGATTGGACATCCTCTGAAACGGGGAAAGCAACATCTTTTAGGGCCACGCTTAATCGCTTGCCACGTGGTTCATCACGCGGTCAGCCTCAAGAGTCTCTTGCGCTCCCAGTGAACGCCTAATCCTGCGACACGTGGCATCATCGCACGGTCACCATCTGTTGCCCCTCGCGCTCCTCGTAACGTTTAAGTTACCCAAACTCCGCACTTGAAACCACTGTTTCATCCACTTTCTCTGCCTTCTCGCACTGTTCATCTTCTTCGAATTTTCTCTTTCGCAATCTCTGCTTTTTCGTGCTTCCGCTCACCACACCCTTCGACCCTTAAAGGTACGGTTTTTCCTACCCTTGTTGACTCTCTTTACTGCATGACTATAATGTATGGATGAACTGCCTGGGACTATTTATGTTTCTGCATTTCTGTATTCTTTCGCTCCTCCATTCTTCTCCGCTTTCTTCTCCCCCTTTATGGGTTTCTTCGTGTGGGTGGCATTTTCTAGGGTTTTGTTCCCCTTTCTGCCTTGGCATCGCTTGTTAAAACCCTTTTCCTTTCTTCTTTCTCCAGCTATTTATCCGCATCATGGTGCGCCTGAAACCAAGGTCCAGTTCTCCCCCCAAGACCGACTATAAGGCCCTCTATACATGGGCCCCTGACGATCTTTTAAACAAATGCACCACCCTGACGACCTTTCAGGACTTGGAAAACCATCGTGGTGACCCCCATTTGTACAATTTCAATGCCTTCTGCCGCACCCACGATGCCCACATTTTCGTCCGTCCCGGCAGGCCAGGGGAACCTATTTGTGTGGATGACAGACCCAGGAGTGGGACCCCCTTTTTCTTCATGTATCAAACTGTATTCAAACGCGTTGGTGTACGCCTTCCTTTCACACCCTTCGAGAGGGAACTCCTCACGGAGATTAATACGGCCCCTGCCCAGCTACATCCCAATAGCTTGGCCTTTGTTTGGGCCTTTCAGATTCTTTGTGGATATCTAGGCGTCCTCCCTTCTGTGGACGTCTTTCTACACTTCTTCGAGGTAAAGAAGCAAGGGAAAAGCCTCTGGGTGAGCTTTTCCGGGATCGCTGGCAGGATCCTTCTTTCCCTCTTCCAGAACTCGTATAAAAGCTGGAAGGGAAAATTCTTCAGGGTGTGCTGCGCCAAACATGACCCCACAGCCTTGGACGACTTCCCACTATACTGGACAGAGCATCCCAAGCTGCTCAAGGCCAAGGCCCTGGATGAGCTGTCCTCTACTAATAGGGGGGTGTGCAAGGCCTTGGTTGGCCTGGGGATCATTTTCGACACGCTGAAGCTCATAGCGTGCGAGTACAATGCACACACCCTGTCCACCTATTTCGGTAGGGAGGCTCGTCTCTTGTTGCCCTTTCTTATCTGTGGTTTACTGCATCATGCTTGTTTTGTTGCCCTCCTCCACCTGTTTTCCTCGGTGCTAAGTGCCCTTATGTTTCGTTCATCTGCGTGCTTTCTGGATTTGTATAACTGCATTGGCCTTAACTTTTGTTCTTTGGTTTGTCAAAATGTAGGATCAGTGATGGATTCTTCCAAGAGGATGGTCTTGGCGAAAGCACTGAAGGCTGCTCGTGCCACCAAGGCTGGCGCCTCCTCCGCCCCTGCTGCTGACCCAAACCTCTCACTATCCTTGCCCTCACCAACACCAACCACTACCGAAGCTCCACTAGGCTCATCTTCACCACCCCCACGTAGCCCCCAACCACTTCAAACACCCAGCTCACCTCCGCCCATCGCCGCAGTCCCACTGGCTGTGGCTTCACCACCTGCTCCAACCCCCCGGGACAAAGGGAAGAGGGTGTTGGAGATCCTCTCCGATGATGAGGACTCTGATGGCGTGGTATCCTTCAAGAGGAGGAAGGCTGCGAGGGTTTCCACCCTACCAGCAGCATCACCCCCGGGAGGGGATTCCTTCAGGGACAACCCCCCTAGTGCTACCTCTCCCCCTCCCACTATAGTCCAAGAGGAGAAAGGTGAAGGGGCCGAGTCTGCTCCGCCTTCGTATCTGTGAGGCCTCTGCTTCGTGGAGGCGCCGGCAGCTCCGCCATTGCCGCAACGCAAAAGTTGAGACCTACTCTGGATCTTAAACCCTTGGGACAAGGTCGCGCTTTGATGCCCACGCCCATGGAGAGGCCTGTCTAACAGCGCCGTATCATCCATGGAGTGTCTTAAGCACCAAGGCGATCTGTCCCTTGATTCTTGGTGCTTGGCGCCCACTCCTAAGGAGAGGCCTGCTACAGCAGCGCCGTATCGTCCTCAGGGTGTCTAGAAACCCCAAACACTGGGAAGGCTCGAAGCCCCCCAAGGGGTCGTTCCCTCCATGGTCTTTCCTTCCCATGGGTATCGGGGAGCAACCCCGCTAGTGGTTCACTCGGCATCTGGCGATCTCGTCTCCCTCCACAGTCTTTCCTACCTGTGGGTATCGGGGAGGCGACGCCGCTGGTGACCAGTTTTGACTTCTTCGATTTCGTCTCCCTCCACAGTCTTTCCTACCTGTGGGTATCGGGAAGGCGACGCCGCTGATGACTTATACTAGCGACGCCCTCGGCGTCTCATGCTGGCGACGCCCTCAGCGTCTTATACTGGCGACGCCATCGGCGTCTCAAGCTGGCGACGCCCTCGGTTTCTTACACCGACGACGTCTGGTGCGATCGACCTGTTGACTTCGGCCTTGGTGTCGGCTTTGACTTCGATTTTGGTCAATGCCTGGGGGTAGCGAAAAGCTCAGGGTCTCGCCCGCGCCATCCACGTGGCCTCTCCCATATGGCTGCTAGGACGTTCCCTCACTTGACTTGATCCTGACATTTTCTGAGCTTCTGACAAGTTGCTCCCATTCTCGACGGCGCATCGTACCCTTGGGCATTCTGTCGATGCGACGTTCTCTGAGTATTAACCAGAGGCGCCAGGATCATCCTCCCATCGTCTGACACGTGGCTCGATCGCACAGTGCCCCCATTTTCGTCGCTTGGCGCTCTAACTGTAATATTTAGATCTTCAGAATCTTATACCTGCGCTCATCATCCCTGTGTTTCGCACCCTCCTTGCACCGCTCATCATACCAGCGCTTTACTTCCTGTATTCCTAACGCGCTATTCTTCTTTGAACTCCCAGCTCTTTGCTCACCTCTCGTAGTGACATGTCTTCCCATGTTCCTCCCCCTAGGGTTAACCCCAAGGACCTGTATGCATGGGCCTCGCGCGAGCTCCTTGACGAGTGCTCATGCTTGCTTTCTACCAGGGCCATAAGGGAACACAAAGGGGATTCGTGTTGAAGCTGGAGGAAGCTTCTTCCCTACCAAGGCTTGATGTGTGTTTGATGAAGAAAATGGCTTGAGTGCTTTGAAGATTGTAGTAGGTTTTTAGATTCATTTGTAATTAGGCCTGTAAGTGTGTATGATTGCCTTTTGCTGTATAACCTATCCTAGATGCCTAACCAAGTCTAGATCAAGCACATGATGTGGTTAAATGGTTTTTGAAAAGCTTTTTAAAATGGTTTTAAAAGTTTTAAATCAGTACACAAATAAATCTGTTTTATGGAGAAAGAATTTGTTTATTTCTTCTCTGTTAGAAGGCTTTTCTAAATTTCTGTTAGGGCACTAAGGGAAAGCTCAGTTCGTTATTTCATTTAAGCTGAGCTGGCCTGTTTGTTATACTTTAATCTGTTTTACTGTGAAAGAACAGGTTTATTCTTTGGTCTGCTGAAAGGTTTTTCACAAGTTAGTTAGGGCACCAAAGGTACAACTCAGACAGTTATTTCTGTTAGCTGAGTTGGCAGTTTTCACAAAATAAATCTGTTAAGTTCAAAAATGAATCTGTTGTTTTCATAACTGCTTTTCAACTGTTTTTTGAAAAGAAGTTAGAAACTGTTTTCTATATAAAGAAAAGTCTCTCTCACATGAATCAGTGCTGAGGAATTACGCTTTTGACAGAGATCAAACATTTTCCATGTGAGAAGAAGGATTGAAAGTTTTTTGAAAGGTTTTCCAAAGAGATTTTCAAGTGTGCTTATTCTAGGAAACCTTTGATCTTGGTGAAGGTGTTGGTGCAGTTCTGCTGCAAATTGAACTACTGGTTTTGAGTTCTTGCATCTTCTTTTCAGGTGTAATCTTTCCTTTATTCTGTTGTGTAAAGGTGTAAATGTTAGTCACTCTTTGATAGGGTTTCTTGGAGTGCAAGGTGTGCTGAAATAGGGTTTTTTAGCATTGTGTGTGTTGTTCTTGTAGTGTTCAAGAACTGCTGTGTTTGTAAGTGATTGGTACTGTTTTTAGTGAATTCCACCTTGGGGTAAGGTGAGACTGGATGTAGCTCTGTATGAGTGAACCAGTATAAAAACGTGTGTACCTTGTATTCTCATCCCTGCACTCATTTCTGGTTTTTGCTTAATTCTGTCAAGAACTAAATCTGTTCTTTTGAAATTGAATTTGTTAATTCTGGGTTTAAGTGAAAACTGTTCTTCCTGATTTGTTAAAGTTTTCTGATCATAAACAAGGTTGCTGCATATAATGGCTTAAGTGAATTGTGAACAAACTGTCCATTCATTAAAACCTGAGAAAGGATCATTCTTCTTGAAATCTTGCGTTGTGTAATTTTGTTTGATTTCTAAGCATAGTTGTATCCTTCATCCTCACAATATTAAGCTGATCTGGTTCTGTTATAATTCTCTATTGATCACAATTTTACATTGAACAAAATTCAAATTGTGCCAAGACTGCTCTGAAGAATCAATTTGTTTCATGTAAAAACAATCTGTTCTTTTTGCCTCTGGAATACTGAAAAATTGTGTGTTCTTGCGAAAATTTTATAAGCTCAATTCACCCCTCCCCTCTTGAACTTAGACACTAATAGACCCAACAATTGGTATCAAGAGCTAGGGCTTGTATTTTGCTCAAGTGTGTGTATGATGTCTGAGTTTAAAATGCCTTTTGCTGAAGGTGCGTCTATTAATAGACCTCCTATGTTTGGTGGTGTTAACTATGCTTTCTGGAAAATCAGGATGAAGATCTTTATGGAGTCTATTGACATGGGAATCTGGGATGCAGTGGTCAGTGGACCTTTTATACCTATGCAGGTTGTCAAAGATGAAACAATAAAGAAGCCTTGGTCTGAATGGAGTGAAACCGAGAAGAAGAAGGCCCAATATGACTCTTTAGCCAAGAATATCATCACCTTTGCACTGAATATGGATGAGTTCTTTAGAGTCTCTCAATGTAACTCAGCAAAGGAGATGTGGGATGTACTAGAGGTGACTCATGAAGGAACTGATGATGTGAAACAGGCAAGGAAGCACTCACTAATTCAGGAGTACGAGTTGTTCAAAATGCAATCTGAAGAAAGTATTGCAGATGTGCAGAAACGATTTACACACATTGTAAATCACCTCACTGGCCTTGGTAAAGTCTTTGACAAGGAAGAGCTTAACATTAAGGTATTAAAATGTCTTGATAGGAGTTGGCAGCCTAAGGTAACAGCAATCTCAGAATCCAGAGATTTATCCAAGATGTCCACTGCTGCACGTTTTGGAAAGCTGATAGAACATGAAATTGAGCTGAAAAGATTGAAAGAACAAGAAACAGTGGAAAAGAAGGCCAAAGGAATTGCTCTGAAAACTACCATGGAACATGATACAAGTGAGGAAGAAGGTGATCCAGAACATGATGAGACTGTGAGTCTGCTCACCAGAAAATTCAGCAGATTTCTTAGAAAGAAAAACCGTGACAGAACTCAGCAAAGAAAGAGGTATTCCAAATAACCTATTGATTCAAATTCTTCCAATTACACGTGCTTTGGATGTGGTAAACCAGGTCATATAAAAGCTGATTGTCCAAACAATCAAAGTAAAGAAAAATCAGCAAGCAAGAGGAGTGACAAAGGGAAAGGTAGAAGAGCATATATCTCATGGGAAGAAAATGATGTATCCTCATCTAGTAATTCCTCAACTGAAAGTGAAGAAGCAAATCTTTGCTTCATGATGAATGATGAGGGATCCAACTCTGACTCAGTAAGTAATTTCTCCACTGATTCTGAAAACTATGATCAGCTGCTAATAGCCTTTAAGGAAACACATGATGAAGCAAACAGGTTGGCTATAATGTGCAACAGATTGAATAGAGTAAATAGGGTACTTGAACCAAAGGTCAAAGCTCTTGAAGAAGAACTGCACAAAGCTAAAACTGAATTGATTAGTCTTGAATTGACATGTTTGCATGCATCAATTAAAACTTGTGATAATTGTAAAAAGCTGGAAAAACAGGTTGAGTATTTGTTAAAAACACTTTCAAATTTCACTAAGGGAAGAGAAAATCTTGAAACCTTATTAGGTTCACAGAATGCTGTTTTCAATAAAAATGGTTTAGGATATAATCCTGGAATGAAAGGTAATGTGAAAAAGCTGTCCAGTTTCTTTGTTCCTTCCAAAACAGGTTTTTCCTCTTTTAGTTATTCAAAAACAATGCATATTGCAACATGTTTTTATTGTATGAAGTTTGGTCATGTATCTAAAAATTGTAAAGCTAGGAAGTACCTTGTTCCTAAAGGATTGGCCAAATGGCTTCCTAAGGAAAGGTATTAATCATGCTGGACCCTAGACTAAAGGGGTACCATAAGTGCTAAATCTGTTTTGTTGCAGAAAAACAGCAGAAGAAACCAGTGGTATCTTGACAGTGGCTGCTCAAAACACATGACTGGTGATGTGACTCAGTTCATAAATTTGAAACTCAAAGCTGAAGGGCATGTCACATATGGAGATAACAATAGAGGAAAAATTCTTGGAAGAGGAGATGTTGGTACTAAAGACTCAACTACTATTGAGAATGTCCTATATGTTGAAGGGCTAAAACATAGTCTTCTAAGCATTAGCCAACTGTGTGACAAGGGATACAAGGTCAATTTCGAAGCAAATACTTGTACAATTTCAAATGAAAATTCTGGTAAGGTGCTGTTCACTGGAAAAAGGGTAAACAACATTTATCTCCTAGACATTATAAAGAGTTGTTCTGAAAATGAGTGTTTCCTATCTAAAAATGATGAGTCATGGCTGTGGCATAGGAGACTAGCTCACATTCACACAAATCACTTGAATAAGCTAAAATCTAAGGAACTTGTTTCTGGTTTACCAAACATAAAGTTTCAAAATAACAGATTGTGTGGTGCCTGTGTAAAGGGAAAACAGATTAGAACTTCTTTTAAATCAAAAGATATGGTTTCTTCAAATAAAGCTTTGGATGTTTTGCATATGGACTTGTTTGGACCATCTAGGACTGCTAGCTTAGCTGGAAATTACTATGCTTTGGTGATTGTTGATGACTTTTCAAGATATACATGGACTTTGTTTCTTGCTTCTAAAAATGATGCATATAAAGCCTTTAAGAAACTAGCTAAGGTTCTGCATAATGAAAATGAAAATAGGATAAAACAGATTCGTAGTGATCATGGGGGAGGATTTCAGAATGCAAAGTTTGATAAATATTGTGAAAAACATGGGATCATACATAGTTATTCTGCTCCTAGGACACCCCAACAAAATGGTGTTGTTGAAAGAAAGAATAGATCACTAGAACAGTTAGCTAGGACTATGCTAAATGAATCTGGTTTACCTAAATATTTTTGGGTTGATGCTGTATATACTGCTTCTTATGTGCTTAACAGAACATTGATTAGACCAATTCTTAAGAAAACTCCCTATGAATTGTATAAGGGTAGGAAGCCTAGCATTAGTCATCTTAGAGTGTTTGGCTGCAAATGCTTTGTTTTAAATAATGGTAAAGATAATCTGGGGAAGTTTGATCCTAAATCAGATGAAGGATTACATATTGGTTATGCTATAAATGGTCATGCTTATAGAGTGTATAACAAAAGATTGCTTGCTGTTGAAGAATCTATACATGTTGTGTTTGATGAAACAGATTTTTCTGTGCCCAAATCTGTTCTGGACGAACCTGGTATGGATGATTTAAGAACCATTGTGCAACAGAATCAATCTAGTGAGCTTGATACAACTAATTCAGATTCTATCAAAGAATCTACTGTGAATGCAGGACTGCCTAAAGAATGGAAGACTCCAAGGGATCTCACTCTTGACAATGTAATTGGTAAAATTGAGAAAGGAGTCTCAACAAGGAATTCACTCAACAATTTCTGCAGAACAGTAGCTTTTGTGTCACAGATTGAGCCTAAAAGCCTGGAAGAAGCACTGCAAGACAGCAATTGGATAACAGCAATGCAGGAAGAACTGAACCAGTTTGAATACAATGAAGTATGGACTTTGGTTCCAAGAAAGCATGAGATGAATATCATAGGAACCAAGTGGGTGTACAGGAACAAGATGGATGAACATGGAGCTATCACTAGAAATAAAGCAAGACTGGTTGCTAAAGGGTATAACCAAGAAGAAGGTATTGATTTTGGTGAAACCTATGCACCAGTAGCACGTCTTGAAGCTGTCAGACTTCTTCTAGCATTCTCCAGCATACAAGGTTTCAAGCTGTTTCAAATGGATGTCAAGAGTGCATTTCTAAATGGCTACATAAATGAAGAGGTGTTTGTATCTCAGCCTCCAGGGTTTGAAGATCACAAAAATCCAGAACATGTGTACATGCTTAAGAAGGCCTTATATGGATTGAAGCAAGCACCTAGGCAATGGTATGAAAGGCTAAGTGAATTTCTGCTTTCTCAAGGTTATAGCCGTGGCAATTCAGATAAAACTCTCTTTCTAAAGAAGAAAAGTGAAGATATCATACTTGTGCAAGTCTATGTAGATGATATTATATTTGGATCCACAAATGAAGAGATCTGTGAAGACTTTGTGAAAACCATGAAAAGTGAGTTTGAGATGTCAATGTTAGGAGAAATGAATTTCTTCCTTGGACTACAAGTTAAGCAACTCAAGGATGGAATTTTCATAAGTCAAGAAAAATACTGCAAGGAACTACTCAAGAAGTTTGATATGAATCAATGCAAAGCAATCAACACTCCTATTTCAACAAGTTGTCAATTGGACCAAGATTCTGCAGGAATATCAGTGAATCAAACGAAGTATAGGGGTTTAATTGGTTCCTTATTATATCTAACTGCCAGCAGGCCTGACATTATGTTTGTTGTATGTCTATGTGCTAGATATCAATCTGATCCAAAGGAATCACACTACAATGCAGCAAAGAGAATTCTGAAATATTTGCAAGGATCTAAGGATGTTGGATTGTGGTATCCTAACAAGGTATCTTTGAATTTGATTGGTTTTTCAGATTCTGATTTTGCAGGCTGCAAAGTTGATAGGAAGAGCACAAGTGGGACTTGTCACATGCTTGGATCAAGTCTAATCTCTTGGTATTGCAAGAAGCAAGCTTGTGTTGCTCTCTCCACAGCAGAAGCAGAATACATAGCTGCTGGAAGTTGTTGTGCTCAAACCTTATGGCTAAGGTAGCAGCTAAGTGATTTTGGTATTCTGTTAAATAATATACCTATAAATTGTGATAATACAAGTGCCATAAATCTGTCTAAGAATCCTGTCATGCACTCAAGGACTAAGCACATTGAAATTAGACATCACTTTCTAAGAGAACATATAGCTAATGGAACATGTGATATACAATTCATTGGTACTGAATTTCAACTAGCTGATCTATTCACTAAACCACTTGCTAAAGACAGGTTTCACTTTCTTTTAAATGAATTGGGTATTATTAGTTTGAATTGTCCTCTGCAGTAAAAATTTCAATCTGTTGTTTTATGTTTTACAATGTTTCGTTCCCTGTTTCAGAAATCACAGCTGTGACTAGGAAAGAGAAAGATTTATTTTTTCTCTCTCTCACTTTATTATTGACTGCTTTTACGGTTATTGACCAACAGATCCATGCAAATCAATGTGTGGGTATCCTAACTAATTGGATTTTGTGTAGATGCAACAGATTTGATTTTTCTTCAAAATTCATTATTTCCAAAATCTGATTACATTGCCCTGAATTAAAATTTGTGTTTTTCAATTCTGGTTTAATAATCCTATATAAACCTAGCACAATTTAGCTCGTCCCTCACACCATCTCACTTGCACTATAAGCTGTCCAGGTGCACATTGCTTCACCACAGGTTTTGTTTCTGCTTTTGAATAATAATCTGTAATGTCTTTCTTCTAGAATTGTTTGGTAATATATTGATGCAGGGAAAAACAGATTAAGCATGGCATCCTCCTCACATAGAAAGAAGAAATCCAAGGAGCAATCTCAAAGCAGCCAAGGTATCCTGGAAAACTGGTTTGCTGGAGATTCAGAGGCAATAACAAGGTTCATACATGAGACTAGCAGGAAGCAAATCAATGTACCCAAGCTGCTTGAGTTCTCATGGCTGAGAGAGGAGAATTTGATAGAAGCCAAAGACTTGCTCAAACATCAAAAGCTGAAAGGATTTCTGGAGATGAATGGAAATGTTTATCCAGATCTTGTGAAGGTGTTTTACTGCAACCTTGAACAAGATGGTAAAAACCTGGTTTCCCATGTAAAAGGAGTGAAGCTGAAGATCACTAGGGAAATCTGGAGCAGTGTGGGTGGAATCAAATATTCAGGACTGAAAGTGAGCAAAGGAAACACTGTTGGAATTCAAGGATTCAACAAATTGCAATTTTATAGAAGCTGTGTGAGGAATCTGTTCCGTCCGGTTGACCGGGACGTCTTCGTGCGCGACCTCAACCGTCAGCTAGGGACTCCTTCCCACTGGTTACCTGTGGATTCCTGCAAAAAGGAGGACAAAGAGGCGCCCTAGCGGCCGTTTGCACTCCGACGCTCAAGTCAGCCAGCAAGAAACACCAAAACTATGCACCTTCGTCTCTGAGCACCGCGTATGGCACTCTGAAGGTGGTAGAAAGAACTGTGTATATGTGTGTGTGTTTTCTCCCTCAGGCAAAGATCTTTCCCCTAGTCCCTTGTCCGTAATCTCAAAGTACGAGCAAGCAACTAGAGAGTTCTCGTGAATTTGCCAAAAGTTCCAACCCCTTTTCCAACATTCCCAGCGCTATTTAAACTACCCAAGCATTTAAAGTGCCTTAAAGCGCCTTTAATTACAAATGTAACGCACTCAATCAGCGCATCTAATTAAAAAACGTAGCGCATTTAAGACGTTGAAACGCTTGGGAGCCATTATAGTACCTGAACGCTCGAAACGGAAACTGTATTGAATGACTTTAATTACCTGGCACCTGACTAAAGGGTGTTTCTATTCTGACATGGCTGTCGTACACGTGGAGGGCCTCACAATGCCGTGACCCCATCTGGGAGCGTTTCTGCCCATCTGGGGACGTTTCTACGTGTGAGTCCTCCTGTTTGGGAGTGCTACTGCGCTAGGGGTGACTTTTTTGGCGCCAACTCATGCCCCCAATCATCTAGTCACTTACTTTGAGAGCGTATCTGCCTTCCTCTCGTACCCTGCGCCCGGCTACCCTGGGCGTGACCTTCCTCTTGAGTCGTATCTGTCCCAAAGGCGTCTCTGGGGCGGCAGGGGTACTTCATGAGTCAGGCTGCCCTACACTGATGCTATCACTATGGCCTTGAAGCCACCTTTTCCTTTTCTTTATCGCTGCCCCGGGCTATCGGGACCTGAGGCCTTCCCACGGCGTCGCTCCCTCCATGGTCTTTCCTACCCATGGGTATCGGGGAACCACACTGTGATTGCCTTGCTTTAGCACTGTTTGATCTGGTGACGCCCTGGTTGGGCGATGCCTTCCCCTAGGCGACGCCTTGTCTTGGCGACGCCCTGGTTGACGACGCTGGCACTTAGCGTTGACTTTGACCCCTGATGTTGACTTTGACCTTGATTTAGTCAACGCCCGGGTACGGGACGGTACACAAGCCCCCCAGTCTTAAGCCGAAGACTTGTCTTCAGCGTAAAGACTAAGGCCTCGCCCACGCCGTCCACGTGCCACCCTGATGACGTGTCGCTCCCTGCTGACTCAACAATTCTCGAATTATTGACGTGACACTCTCTGAACCATAGGAGCGCTCTTAATGACTGATTGGACATCCTCTGAAACAGGGAGAATAACACCTTTTGGGACTACCCTTGATCGCGCACCACGTAGCCCATCGCACGGCCAACCTCTGGAGACCCTTGTGTTTCCCTTGGGCGCTTGATCTTTTGACACGTGGCGCGATCTCACGGCCCTTAGTTAGCGCCTCTTGGGTTGCGAAATGTAACGTTTAAGTTATCCCCAAACCCCGCGCTCACCCCACTGTTACATTCATTCCCTCTGCGTCTTTGCACTGTTCGTCATCTCCAGACCCTTTTTCTCTGCAATTGCTGTTCTCTCCTTCCCGTGCTCTTCTTCCGCCTTCACTCTGATAGCAAAGGTATGATTTCGAATACACACGACTCTTCCCTTTCGTCGCATTGTATGATTTATTGAACTGCCTGGGACTGTTGATATTTATGTATTACTGCGTTCTTCCGCTTCTCCTTCCTTCTCTGTTCCCTTCTCCTTCTTTTTGGGCTTTCTCGCGTCGGTGGTGTTTCCAGGGGTTCACTCCCCTTCCTGTCATGGCTACACTTGCTAAAACCTTTTTCCTTTCTTCTTTCTCCAGCTATTTATTTACACCATGACGCGCACGAACGCGGAGCCTGATTCCTCCCCCAAGACCCCCAAGTCCAACTACAAAGCCTACTAGCCATGGGCCCCCGACGAGCTTTTGAACGAGTGTACCAGCCTGACCACTTTCCAGGACCTGGAAGCTCACCGTGGGGATCCCCATTTGTATAATTTTAATGCTTTCTGCCGCACTCACGACGCCCACATATCTGTCCGTCCCGGCAGGCCTGGAGAACCTGTTTGTTTGGACGACAGACCTAGAAAGGGGAAACCCTTCTTCTTCATGTACCAGATCGTGTTCAAACGCCTAGGAGTGCGTCTCCCATTCACTCCCTTTGAACGGGAACTCCTCACTGAAATCAATACCGCCCCCGCCCAGCTCCATCCCAACAGCTGGGCATTCGTGAGGGGTTTTCAAATTCTTTGCGGACACCTGGGCATCCTCCCTTCCGTAGACGTTTTCCTGCACTTCTTTGAGGTGAAAAAGCAGGGGAAAAGCTTCTGGGTAAGCTTTTCCGGGATCGCGGGCAGGATCCTCCTCTCCCTCTTCCAAAACTCTTACAAGAACTGGAAAGGGAAGTTCTTTAGGGTGTGCAGCGCCAAGTACGACCCCACAGCCTTGGACGACTTCCCCCTCTATTGGACGGAGCGCCCTAAGCTGCTCAGGGCCAAAGCCCTGGAAGAGCTATCTCCTGCTGACAGGGAGGTAAGCAAGGCTTTGGCTGGGCTGGGGATCGTTTTCGATACCTTGAAGCTTGTTGCTAGCGAGTACAACGCTCACGCCCTGACAACATACTTTGGTAAGGAGACTCTTCCCTCGTCCCCTTTGCTGTGAACACCCTGCTACCGGATGTTTGTTCACACTGCTTCCTTCCCTGTTTCTCATGGTGCCCTGTTACTTGCATCTCATGCTTCCGTGCGCTTTGCAATTTTGTATAGTTGCTTTGGCCCTAATTTTTGCTGTTTGGTCTGTTTGATGTAGGATCGGTGATGGACGCCTCTAAAAGAATGATGATGGCGAAAGCAATGAAGGAAGCTCGTGCTGCCAAAGCGGGCGCCTCCTCCGCCCCTACTGCTGATCCGGTCCCCCCACCAACTCTGTCACCGCCACCTCCGATCACTGCCGAAGCTCCCCCAAGCTCATCTCCGTCATCTCCACATAGCCCCGAAGCACTTCAGGCTTCCGGCTCTCCTCTGCCCATCGCTGCCGTTCCCCTAGCCGCGGCCTCGTCGCCGGCTCCAACCCCCCTTGACAAAGGGAAACGGGTTTTGGAGATTTTATCAGATGATGAGGACTCGGAAGGTGTGGCACCTTTCAAAAGGAGAAAATCTGCGCGGGTTCCTCTTCTGCTTGAGGCGTCGCCCCAGGGAGGGAATCCCTTCATGGATGACCCTCCCAGCGCGACCTCACTTCCTCCCGCCACAGTCCAAGAGGAAGGGGCGAAGGTGCCGAGTCTGCCCCGCCCCCTCCACCGGTAGAAGTCTCTGCTTCCCCCGCTCCCGCCGTTGCCGCTATCGCCCCCGATCTCATCGCCATCCCTCCTCCAATCATGCATCTAATGAGGGGCTTCAGTGGCGGGACTCTGCCAGAAGGCACCGACAGGAAGGAAGGCATGCCTTTCTACTTGGGGGCCTTCTTGGCAGTGGCCCTAGAATGGCGCGCCCAGGCCAGGAACGCCGTCCTGCAAACTCAAACTCTCCAGGCCTTGGAAACAAAGGTAACTGCTTTGGAGGAGGAGAATAAAACCCTGGGATGCCAGAATGAAGCCTACCAAACCTCCCTGAACCAGGTGCAAAAATCCAAAGCAGAAACTGAAAGGCAACTGGCAGATGCATTGGAGCTCCAGGCTGACTTTTATACTCAGGAAGTCGCCCTCCAAGTTCAGTTAACGGGCCTTCAAGAATTGGTCCAAGCTGATGCAGAAGTTCAAAAGGACTTGAAGGACCGTTGCTGCGAGCAGGCCGACAAGATGGAGCGGATGGAGGGGGAAATGGCCACCCAGGCCAAGGCCATGGGCCTTCTCTAAGCTGACTACGACAAACTACAGGTCGAGGTCAGTCGGCTTCGCGTGGAAAAGGAGGCTTTGGAGAAGCAGGTGGCCTCTGGGATGCCGCCATTGAGGAGCTAGAGAAGGACAAAAAGGCCCTCATCCAGGAGATGGCGGGTACCTTTGAGGAGGGGTTCCAAGAAGCTTTGGCTCAAGCAATCTGTACGAATCCGGGGATTGACGTTTCCAGCTGCGATTCCACCTACCATATTGTTGATGGAAAGGTCGTGCCCTTGGAGCTAGACGATTGAGCCGCCACCCTCGATCATTGGCCCCTTCCTTTATACTTGTTTTAACCTTCTTTGGCAAATCTGTAATTCTTTAAATCATATGCACTCTTGATACAACTCTGGAACTTTGTTATATTTGCTTTCGTGTCCTCGCGACATAGAATTCTGCCTGTATGATTTTATTCTCATCCTTTGCCTTCTTGTGCCTTGGTTGTTTGGCTTGCATTATACATGCTTCTTTTACTTCGTCGGGCGGCCTTGTAGGCCTGGGGAAGGTCTCGCGCCGATGTCCACACCCACGGATAGGCTTACCTAACGGAGCCGTATCGTCCACGGGGTGCTTCTAACACCCAAACGGTCCTTCCCTTGATCCCTAACGCTCGACGCCCACGCCCAAGGAGAGGCCTGCTACAGCAGCGTCGTATCGTCCTCGGGTGTCTAAAACGCCGAGTGCTCTGAGAGGGGGTCGTTCCCTCCATGGTCTTTCCTTCCCATAGGTATCAGGGAACGCCCTGCCAGCGATTCGCTGGCGTTTTGGCGGTCCCGCTTCCCTCCACAGTCTTTCCTACCTGTGGGTCTCAGGGATGCGACGCCAGTAACTAACTTCACCTTCTTCGACTTCTTCTCCCTCCACAGTCTTTCCTACCTGTGGGTATCGGGGAGGCAAACTCGCTGATATTTTGGTGGGCGACGCCCGCGACGTCTCATGCTGGCGCCGTCCTTTATGTCATTCCAGGCGACGCCTCGGGCGTCTCATGCTAGCGTCGCCTTGGGCGTCGTCCCTACTTTGACCTTGACTTTGACCTTGGGCTTGGTCGACGCCTGGGGACAGCGAAGAGCTCAAGGCCCT
Organism: Phaseolus vulgaris; assembly: GCF_000499845.2. Lineage (NCBI taxonomy): Eukaryota > Viridiplantae > Streptophyta > Magnoliopsida > Fabales > Fabaceae > Phaseolus > Phaseolus vulgaris. Next base: position 31,768 of record NW_027174140.1, on the reverse strand, counting down.
TCCCGTACCTTCCACGAGGGGCTTCTTGTATAGCTGATGGGACGTTCATTCAACTTGATCCAAGTGGCGCTCCCTGTATGGTTGGTGGGACATCCAGTCATTCGATTTGATCCTGACTCCTACTGTGCCCCTGATCCCCTTTCGACGGCGCATCGTACCATCGGGTATTCTGTTGATACGACATGTTCTGAGTTTAACCAGGGATGCCAGAGCCACCCTTCCATCTGCTGCCACGTGGATCGATCGTGCGGTGCATCCATTCGCGTCGTTTGGCGCTCTAACCGCTTTATTTAACTCTTCAAACCCTGAAACTATCCTCATCATTTTTTCACACTTCATAACCTACTTACGTTCTCTCTTCTTGCACCCTTCCTTCTTGCACCCTTTCTTTTCTCACGAAGGGTTCTTCCAGCCTTCGATCCCATCATTCGACTCCTGCATTTTCGGCGTGCCACACGCCTTTGACGATCCCAGATCTTGTTAAAGAATGTCCTCTCATGCTGCCTCTCCCAGGGTCAGTCCCAGGGATCTGTACCCTTGGGCTTCGAGTGAACTTCTTGACGAATGCTCATGCTTACTTGCTACCAGGGCCATAAGGGAACACAAAGGGGATTCATGTTCCTATGATCACCGGGCCTTCGCGAGGAGGCATGACGACGACATTGTTGTGCTCCCTTGCACTCTAGGGGAGCCAGTATGCGGAGACGAACGGGCCAACGAAGGGGTCCCTTTCTTTTACTTTTACCAGGTGGTGTTCAAGACCATCAGAGTGCGCCTACCCTACTCCTGATTCGAGAAGGAACTGCTGACGGAGATCAACATTGCTCCGGCCCAGTTATACCCCAACAACTGGGCCTTTGTCAAAGCCTTCGACATTCTCTTTGGGTTTCTGGGTTGTGTACCCTCAGTTGACCTCTTTCTTCACTTCTTTGAGGTGAAGAGGCAGAGACACAACCTCTGGGTAACTCTCAGTAATGTACCCGAGAGAGTTCTCTTCACACCCTTCCAAAACTCGTTCACCGGGTGGAAAGGCCGGTTCTTCAAGATCTGCTGTACTGACCTTGTTCCCGACGCTCTGGATGGGTTTCCGCTCTACTGGGTGAGAGAGGCGAGGGCCCTCAAAACCAAACCCTTCAAGTAGCTGGCTCCAAGTGATCAAATAGCTTGCCGGATTCTTGCTGAGGTGGGAGGTTTTGACTCTGCCACTTTGATCAGCCTGGAGTTCAACGCTGGGACTCTCGAAAAGTACATATGTAAGAGTCACTGCCCTAGAAACTTCGGCCTTCGCTTTCCAACCGTGCATGTCTTGCTTCATGGTATCTCTGACACATTTATCTCCCTTGGTGCAGGTTCGAAGATAAACCAAGACAGGAGGACACGACTTACTCGAGCTCTGCGGGCTGGGATCAAGGCTTCGTCTTCCTCCAGTGCTGACTCCGACGGCCACTGAGGAGCGGCTCTTTTGTGACTTGCATGAGTTGTAATATCTGCCCCATTTGCGCTACTCCCATTGTATCGAACATTGCTTGTAACATCAATTTTCTATATCATACTTGATTTTTGCAACGTCACTTTACTCTGCATACGTTTCGCATATTGTGCGCTTTTCTTTCGACATGTTCGTCAACTGCGCCTGCCTTCATCTAGGCGACGCCTTCACATAGGTGACGCCTTTATCTGGGCGACGCCTTCTTTCTTGGCGACGCCTTGACCTAGGCGACTCCTTCTTTCTTGGCGACGCATCACATTACTTCAAACGGAGAAAGATAAAGGCTGAAAACCAAGGCACTTCTTTTTCTCAAACTGGTTTTACCTTTTATTTGGGTGACCTAATTAAAAAACCCCCGAGAGGGAAAAAGAGCGTCCCCTTCAACTAAATTGTTACATAACTGCTTACATAGGTCAACTGAAATAAAATTTTAAGTTGGCCGCATTCCAACTGCGTGGGATGGGACCCCCCTCCAAGGTCTCTAGATTGTATGAACCGTTGCCCTTAGCCTCAGTAATTCTGAAGGGTCCGGTCCACTTAGGAGACAGTTTATTCTCCAACTCGTATGGGTGAGCCTTTCTCATAACCAGGTCGCCAATCTGAAACTGCCGCGGCTTTACCTTAGAGCTGTATTGTCGCTCTACTCTTCTCTTTACTGCTTCCGCTTTGATTCTGGCTTCTTCTCTGGCCTCATCTAGTAGATCCAGGTTTACCCGCCTTTCTTCATTGGATTCCTCCGCCACAAAGTTTTGAAAACGTGGCGAGCTCTCATGTATTTCTACCGGAATCATCGCGTCCGACCCGTACACCAAACTGAAAGGCGTCTCCATAGTAGAGGATTGGGGCGTGGTGTGATATGCCCATACGATCCTTGGTACCTGTTCCGTCCGGTTGACCAGGACGTCTTCGTGCGCGACCTCAACCGTCAACTAGGGACTCCTTCCCACTGGTTACCCGTGGATTCCTGCAAAAAAGAGGACAAAGAGGCGCCCTAGCGGCCGTTTGCACTCCGACGCTCAAGTCAGCCAGCAAGAAACACAAAACTGTTCACCTACGTCTCTGAGCACCGCGTATGGCACTCTGAAGGTGATAAAAAGAACTGTGTGTGTGTGTGTGCCTTTTCTCCCTCAGGCAAAAATCTTCCCCAGTCCACGTAACCTTAAGCACGAGCAAGCAAGTAGAGAGTTCTCTGGTAAGTTTGCCAAAAGTTCGAACCAACCCCGTTCCCAACATTCTCCGCGCTATTTAAACTACCCAAGCATTTAAAGCTCTTAAAGCGCTTTTAATCACAAACGTAACGCACTCATTAAAGCGTTTAATTAGAAAACGTAGCGCATTTAAGACGTTGAAACGCTCGGGAGACATCATAGTACCTGAACGCTCGAAACGGAAACCGTATTGAATGACTTTAATTACCTGGCACCTGACTAAAGGGTGTTAAAGTTTTCTGATCATAAACAAGGTTGCTGCATATAATGGCTTAAGTGAATTGTGAACAAACTGTCCATTCATTAAAACCTGAGAAATGATCATTCTTCTTGAAATCTTGTGTTGTGTAATTTTGTTTGATTTCTAAGCATAGCTGTATCCTTCATCCTCACAATATTAAGCTGATCTGGTTCTGTTATAATTCTCTGTTGATCACAATTTTAGAATGAACAAAATTCAAATTGTGCCAAGACTGCTCTGAAGAATCAATCTGTTTCATGTAAAAACAATCTGTTCTTTTTGCCTCTAGAATACTGAAAAATTGTGTGTTCTTGCGAAAATTTTATAAGCTCAATTCACCCCTCCCCTCTTGAACTTAGACACTAATAGACCCAACAATTCGTGTTCCTACGATCATCGTGCCTTCGCTAGGAGGCATGACGACGACATTGTCGTACTCCCTTGCACCCTGGGGGAGCCGGTGTGCGGGGACGAACGGGCCAACGACGGGGTCCCCTTCTTCTACTTCTACCAGGTGGTATTTAAGAGCATCGGCGTGCGCCTGCCCTTCTCCAGGTTTGAGAGGGAACTTCTGACGGAGATTAATGCCGCTCCGGCCCAGCTGTATCCTAATAGCTGGGCTTTCATCGAGACCTTTGACATACTCTTTGGCTTTCTGGGGTATGCACCCTCGGTTGATATCTTTCTTCACTTCTTTGAGGTGAAGAGGCAAAGGAACAACCTTTGGGTGAATTTCAGTAACGTTCCTGGCAGGGTTCTCCTGACTCCTTTCAAAAACTCCTTCACTGGGTGGAAGGGTAGGTTTTTCAAAGTCTGTTGCTCTAATCTCGTGCCTTCCGCCCTAGATGGTTTTCCACTGTGCTGGGTGAAGGAGACGAGAGCCCTGAAGTCCAAACCCTTCAAGAAACTAACCCCGAACGACCAGGTGGTTTGTCGGATCCTGGCTGAGGCGGGGGGTTTTGACTCTGCCACTCTGATTAGTTTGGAGTTCAACGCCGAAACCTTAGTTCACTGTACGAGTGACTGCCTTAGAAACTTCCGCTCTCGATCCTTTCTAAATCTTTGCATGTTTTGCCTCGTGGTGTCTTTACCATGCTTGTTTCCCTTGGTGCAGGTTCGAAGATAAACCAGCAACGGAGGTCACAGCTTACCCGGGCATTGAGGGCCGAGAGCGGAGCTTCGTCTTCCTCCCATCCCGACTCCGGAGGCCACTGAAAAGTGGTCTGTTTGTACTTTTTGTTTGAGCATAGGGCATGTACCTGCTCGCCTCATTTGTCTCATTGACCTTTATCTCGAACTCTACTTGTAATATTAACTCTCTGGTGTCATGTTTTTGCTTTCTGTAACGCCGCTTCATTTTGGCACACCTTCGCCTGCATTCACTTCCTTTGACATACTGTACACGCTTCCTTTGTTTTGTTTACTATGCGACGCCTTACCTTGGCGACGCTTCCTCTTGGCGACGCCTGCATCTGGCGACGCCCGCTCTTGGCGACGCGTATGCTTGGCGACGCCTGTCGCCTATTTTGAATCTCTGTCTTTCATCCTTTTAGCCCTTGGCTTTGCGCTTCGAGTGGAAAGAAGATGAAAACTGAGGCAAATCTTTTCTTGAACTTCTCTTTCTTTTATTTGGGTGACCTCGTTAAAAAACCCCCGAGAGGGAAAAAGAGTGTCCCCTATAATAAAATTGTTACATGGCTGTTTACTTACATAGTTCAACTAAAATAAAACTTCAAATTGGCCGCATTCCAGCTGCGCGGAATGGGGCCCCCTTCCAAAGTCTCTAGGTTGTATGAATCGTTCCCCTTGGCTTCGGTGATTCTGAAGGGTCCGGTCCACTTGGGAGACAATTTATTTTCCAGCTCGTATGGGTGAGCCTTCCTCATAACTAGGTCGCCAATCTGAAACTGTCGTGGCTTCACCTTAGAGCTATATTGTCGCTCTACTCTTCTCTTTACTGCTTCGGCCTTTATTCTTGCTTCCTCCCTGGCTTCTTCCAGTAGGTCCAGATTCACCCACCTTTCTTCGTTGGATTCCTCAGCCACGAAATTTTGGAAGCGTGGCGAGCTTTCATGAATCTCGACTGGGATCATCGCATCCGACCTATACACTAAGCTGAAAGGCGTCTCCATGGTGGAATATTGGGGCGTGGTGTGGTATGCCCATACGATCCTTGGCACTTCCTCCGCCCACGCTCCTTTAGCCTTTTCTAGCCTTCTCTTTAGCCCTCTCAGCAAAACTCTATTCGTTGACTCTACCTGCCCGTTAGTCTAGGGGTGTTCGACTGATGCGAACACTTGCTTGATGCCTACCTCTGCACATAGGTTTCTCAACTGCTGGCTGGCGAACTGAGTTCCATTCTCGGATACTAGCCGCCTAGGTACGTCAAAACGGCACACAATGTTCTTCCAAACAAAGTGTTGCACCTTGTGCGCAGTAATCTAGGCCACGGGCTCCGCCTCTATCCACTTGGTGAATTATTCAATGGCAACAATCAAATACTTCATCTGTCTTATCGCCAATGGGAATGGACCTAGGATGTCGATCCCCCACGTATGGAAAGGCCACGGGCTGTATATGGATCGCAGCTCTTCTGGCGGCGCTTTGTGCCAGTCAGCTTATTTTTGACATTGCTTGCAACGCTAGGCGTGCCGCACGCATTCCTCCTTTACTGTTGGCCAGTAGAAACCTGCGCGTACCACCTTAGAGGCTAAGGACCTTCCCCCTACGTGACTCCCACAAATGCCTTCGTGGAGCTCCGCCATTATTCTGGTACACTCGTTGCCGCTTACGCACGTTAAGATAGGGTGGGTGAACCCGTGCCTGAACAATACTCCGTCCACCAGAGTGTATCTTGCGGCATTCCTCTTAACCTTCTTGCCCTCTTCAGGTTCTGCTGGGAGGGCCCCATCCGTCAGATACCGTTTGTATGGCGTCATCCAGGTGTCTCCCACGGCTAAAGCACATATCTGCGCGTGCCTTCCTCCTTCGGGCGTATCCGCGTATGTGCTAATATGGGGTGTCTTCACCGTATCTTGAGTCAAAGAGCGATGACTCCTTGGCCTCCCTCTCGCTGTACTAATATGGAGGACATTCACCCTGTTGTCCTCCACGAATTTTCTCGGAGCTTTGAGCGTCTCTTGGTTTACTGTCCTCTGCCTGCCCCCCTTGCCTGAGCTGGCCAGCTTGGCTAGCAGGTCAGCTCTGGCATTTTGTTCTCGTGGGACATGCACTAGCTCAAGAGCGCTAAACGCTCCCTTCAGCAATTGGACGTATTTCAAATACGCCGCCATCTGCGGGTCTTTTGCTTGGAACTCGCCTGATACTTGTCCTGTAATCAGCTGGGAGCATCCCTGCAACCAGAACTTCGTACTCAGCCTGATTATTACTTGCCTTAAAGGCGAAGCGCAGAGCTTGCTCAATCAGCACGCCATTGGGTCCTTCCAAGACTATCCCCGCACCACATCCTTGCTGGCTGGAAGAGCCATCGACCGAGAGCAACCACTGTGAGCCCGCCTCCACCTCTTGTTCGCCCCCGGGCGAGAGTTCTGCCACAAAATCTGCATATACCTGCCCTTTGATGCATCCTCTAGGCTCATACTGGATATCAAACTCTGACAACTCCACCGCCCAGCGCACCATCCTTCCCGCTACGTCAGGCTTCTGCAATACTTTTTGTATAGGGAGGTTCGTCATCACCACCACTGTAAAGCTGTGGAAGTAATGGCGGAGCCTCCTGGCTGAAAATACCACGGCCAACGCTGCCTTCTCCAGCGCCTGGTATCTCGTCTCCGCGCCTTGTAAAGCCTTGCTCACGAAATAGATGGGCTTTTGAATCTAGTCCTGCTCCTGGACCAGCACAGAACTGATAGCTCGCTCTGTTACTGCGAAGTATAGCAGGAGGGGCACGCCCGCTACTGGTTTGCAAAGGACCGGTGGCGTCGCCAAAATACTCTTTCAACATCATGAAGGCCGCTTCGCATTCGTCAGTCCATGCAAAGCGACTATTTCTTTTAAGACACTGGAAATACGGGTGCCCCTTCTCCCCTCCAGCAGAAACAAACCTTGATAGTGCCGCCATACGCCCCGTCAGCTGTTGTACTTCCTTCACTGATGTCAAGCTTCGCATCGCCATGATTACTGCGCATTTATCGGGATTCGCCTCTATTCCCCTCTCCGTGAGCATGAAACCTAGGAACTTACCAGCCTCCACCCCGAAGACACACTTCTCGGGGTTTAGCTTGAGGCGGTACTTGGATATGGTGACAAACAACTCCTCTAGGTCTGCCACGTGCTGCGTCCTATCCTTCGACGCTACTACCATATCATCCACGTAGGCGTACACATTCCTCCCTAACATGGGCGCTAGGACCTTGTCCATCAGCCTTTGGTAGGTGGCGCCTGCGTTTTTCAGCCCAAAAGGCATCACCTTGGTAGGTGAACGCAGTTTTACTCTCATCTCTTGGGTGCATTTTTATTTGGTTGTATCCCGAGAATGCATCCAAAAAGCTAAGTATATTACAACCGGAGGTGCTGTCCACCAACGCATCGATGCTGGGCAGTGGGTACGAGTCCTTCGGGCACGCTTTATTCAAGTCTGTGAAGTCCACGCACATCCTCCACTTCCCATTCGCCTTCTTCACCAGGACGACGTTGGCCAGCCATTCAGGTTATTGAATCTCCCTGATGTGACCAGCACTCAGCAGCTTCTGCGTCTCTTCCCTTACCACCAGCTGCCTCTCTTCATTAAACTTTCTCCTTCTTTGGCGCACGGGGCGGACCGTGAATGCTGAGGTGATGACATAGGTGATGACATAGGAAACCATGTCGATGTCGGGCATATCCGACGCAGACCATGCGAAAGCATCTAAATGGCGTGAAATCACCTCTGCCACCTCATAGGCGTGAAGGTCTTTAACTCGCCTGAACTCGCTCATAGGTGAGAAGGTCTTTAAATCGTGCCTCTACATTGCCCCAGGGGTTACATCTCCTCCCCCCCCAGAAACACTGAGGACTTTCGCTGGTGCCTCTACATTGCCCCAGGGGTTACATCTTCTCGCCCCCAGAAACACTGAGGACTTTTCACTGGTGCCTCTACATTGCCCCAGGGGTTACATCTTCTCGCCCCCAGAAACACTGAGGACTTTTCACTGGTGCCTCTACATTGCCCCAGGGGTTACATCTTCTCGCCCCCAGAAACAGTGAGGACATTTCACTGGTGCCTCTACATTGCCCCAGGGGTTACATCTTCTCGCCCCCAGAAACACTGAGGACTTTTTACTCTTCCTCGCCTGCACTCGCTCGACGGCGAGGAGGTCTTTATCTCGCCTCAGGACGCGCGAGGGCGTTGAGGTCTTTTAACTGGTGCCTCCGATCGCCGAAAGACGATGAGGACTTAAAAACCTTTTAGCAAGCATGCAACAAACTTTACTTGCCTTAAATCACATATAAGCGACAAGGTCTTTCTTCAAAACTTTCTGAAAACAACAAGCATGCAATCTAAAACAACTTTGAACTTCGAAAACTCTTCTTTCATTGGGTGGCCTCACTAAAAACCCTCCTTAGGGAAAAAAGAGTGCCCCCTTCAAACTGTTTTAACAGAGACATTGTAATATAAGTTCGTGTTTGTCTTTAGTTACAAAGCTTCTTAACTGTAATACAATTTGAGGTGTGTGGCGTTCCAAGTGCGAGGAATCGCCCCTCCTTCCAATGTCTCTAAGCGGTAGGCGCCGTTCCCGAGCGCCTCGGTTATTCTGAACGGTCCCGTCCACTTAGGCGACAGCTTATTCTCCATCTCATACTGGTGGGCTTTCCTCATCACCAGGTCGCCCTCTCTGAACTGTCTCGGCATCACCTTCGAGCTATATCTTCGTTCAATCCTTCTCTTCACCGCCTCAGCTTTCAATCTCGCCTCTTCCCTGACCTCATCCAGTAGATCCAGGTTCAGCCTTCTCTCTTCATTCGAGTCTTCCTCTACGAAGTTCTGGAATCTCGGTGAGCTCTCCTGGATCTCCACTGGAATCATTGCATCACACCCATGGACCAAGCTGAACGGGGTCTCATGGGTTCCCGACTGCTCGGTGGTGTGGTACGCCCAGACTATACGGGGTACCTCCTCAGCCCAGCTTCCCTTGGCTTTCTCGAGCCTCCTCTTCAATCCTCTCAGCAACACCCGATTGGCTGACTCTACTTGGCCATTCGTCTGAGGGTGCTCGACGGATGCAAACACTTGTTGAATTCGCACCCCTTTGCACAGCTTCTTCAACAGGTGACTTGCAAACTGCGTCCTTCAACAAGACACCAGGCGCTTGGGCACACCAAACCGGCACACAATGTTCTTCCACACGAAACCTTCGATCTTGTGTGCGGTGACCTGGGCCACTGGTTCTGCTTCGATCCACTTGGTGAAATACTCAATCGCCACCACCAAGTACTTCATCTGCCTGATCGCCAGCGGGAATGGTCCCAGGATGTCGATTCCCCAAGTATGAAACGGCCAAGGACTGTAAATCGACCTCAACTCCTCGGGAGGCGCCTTGTGCCAATCGGCGTGCTGTTGGCATTGTTTGCAACACTGCGCGTACTTCTTGCAGTCTTCTCTCATCGTTGGCCAGTAGTAACCTGCACGGAGGGTCCTTGCGGCCAGAGCTCGCCCCCCGACGTGGCTTCCGCATATACCTTCATGGAGCTCTGCCATAATCCTCGTGCATTTCTCGCCATGCACACATTCCAGGAGTGGGTGAGTGAAACCAAACCTGTACAACTCGCCATCGATCATTGTGTACTTGCTGGAATTTTTCTTTATCTTTCTGGCCTCTGTCGGATACAACGGGAAAAGGCCATCTGCAAGGCATCGCTTGTACTGTGTTATGCAGGTGTCTGGCTCATGGGTCGTGCAGACCTGCGTCATGTTCACCGTCTCTCCCCGACATGCTCTTATCCTTGGCGACTTCAAGGTCTCTTGGGTCAGGGACCTATGACTTCTCGCCGCTCTCTCCGTCGACTTGCTTATCTGAAGAACCAGGTGATCTGCTACAAATGCTCTCGGCGTCTTCAGAGTTTCTTGAATCACCGTCCTCTGCCTACCCCCCTTGCCTGAACTGGCGAGCTTAGCTAGCAAGTCAGCTCGGGCATTCTGCTCTCTGGGCACATGCACTACTTCAAAGGAGGCAAAGGAACTCTTCAATTCCTGCACATACTCCAGGTAAGCCGCCATTTGTGGATCTTTAGCCTGGAACTCGCCTGTTTACTTGCCCTGTGACTAGCAGCGAGTCACTCTTAGCCATCAACACCCTGGCTCCCATCTCTTTGGCCAGCAAAATCCCGGCGATCAGCGCCTCATATTCTGCTTGATTGTTGCTGGCTTTGAAAGCAAACCTCAAAGATTGTTCGATCAGCACGCCGTTGGGTCCTTCCAAAATGACTCCAGCACCGCTACCCTGCTGGTTCGACGATCCATCCACTGAAAGCACCCAGCGGAAGTCGTCCCCTTCAACTCGTGTCGCCTCGGATGAGAGCTCGACCACGAAATCCGCAAAGATTTGCCCCTTAATCGGGCCTCGGGGTTCATACTTAATGTCAAACTCTGACAGCTCTACTGCCCACTTCACCATTCTCCCAGCAACGTCAGGCTTCTTCAAGACCTTCTGGATGGGCAGGTCAGTCATCACCAGTATGGTGAAGCTATGGAAATAGTGGCGCAACCTCCTCGCCGAAAATACCACAGCCAGCGCAGCCTTTTCCAGGGCCTGATATCTCGTTTCGGGGCCCTGCAACACCTTACTAACAAAATAAATAGGCTTCTGAGCCTGATCTTGATCCTAGGCGAGCACCGCACTCACCGCCCTCTCAGTTACAGCAAAATACAACCTGAGAGGGGTTCCCACCAGCGGTTTACACAAAACCGGCGGGCTCGCCAGATACTCCTTCAGCTTGACGAAGGCTTCCTCGCACTCCTTCGTCCAAGCAAACTTGTTATTGCGCCTTAAGCACTGAAAATAGGGATGGCCCTTTTCTCCGCTAGCTGACACGAAGCGAGACAGGGCTGCCATCCGTCCTGTTAGCTGTTGAACTTCCTTCACCGTAGCTGGGCTCCTCATCGCCAAGATGGCGGCACACTTATCCGGGTTGGCTTCTATTCCTCTTTCAGTTAAGAGGAAACCCAAATACTTTCCAGCTTCCACACCAAAAATGCATTTCTCCGGATTCAGCTTCAACTTGAACTTGGCGATCGTCGTGAACAATTCCTCCAAGTCTGCAACGTGCTTGCTTTTTTCTAGCCAGGTCACGACCATGTCATCTACGTACGCTTGCACATTCCTTTCCAGCATCGGTGCAAGTACTCGATCCATCAACCTCTGGTACGTGGCCCCCGCATTCTTCAGCCCAAACGGCATCACTTTGTAGCAGTAGCACGATCTCTCGGTCATGAAAGCGGTCTTCTCTTCATCCATCGGATGCATCTTGATCTGGTTATACCCCGAGAAGGCATCCAGGAAGCTCAACAACTTACACCCTGCAGCACTATCCACCAGGGCGTCTATGCTTGGTAAAGGATATGAATCCTTTGGGCAAGCTTTGTTCAGATCAGTGAAATCGACGCACATGCGCCATTTCCCATTACTCTTCTTCACCAGCACGACATTTGCCAGCCATTCAGGGTACTGGACTTCCCTGATGTGGCCTGCAGCGAGGAGTTTCTGTGTTTCGTCCCTGATCGCCTGCCTCCTTTCCTCGTTGAACTTTCTTCTTCTTTGTCGCACTGGTCTCACCAAGTTGTCCATCGCCAGATGATGGCACAAGAAGTCGGGATCGATCCCGGGCATGTCCGAAGCGGACCATGCAAAGGCATCCAGATGCCGTTCTATCACCTCAGCAATCTGGTCCTGGAGCTCGACCTCCAGAGATCTTCCCAGCTTGAAGATCTTTCCCCCGATTTCTCTCTCGAGCCACTGCTCGACGGGTTCTGGTCTGGTTTCCCTGGCGATCACCGCCCTGGCGATTCCTAGCTCTCTTGCTTCCTCAGGGCGATTCCTTGCCTCTCCTTCCTCCAGACCAGCGTTCCCCTCCCCCAGCTCAGCATCCACCATCTCCACGTCTCTTCCGGCGGTCTCTTCTGTTACCGTCGATCTGGGCTTCACACCGGGAGGCGGGGTGGTTGTTACGTAACTCACCGACCTCTTATTTTTCAGGCTATTCTCATAGCACTTTTTTGCTTCTTTATGATCAGACTTGATGGTGATCACCACCCCCTCCACAGACGGCAACTTCACCTTCATGTGCCGAGTCGACGGTATAGCGCCTATCCTGTTGAGCGTGGGTCTTCCCAACAGGATGTTGTAAGCTGAAGGAGCGTTTACAACAAGGTATTTGATTTTCTCCGTTCTTGAACCCGCCACATCTGTAAACGTAGTCCTCAATTCTATGTACCCCCTGACCTCCACCTGGTCACCAGCGAAACCATACAAACACCCTCCATAGGGCCTCAGCTGGTCAAAGGGCAGCTCCAACTGCGTGAAAGTCGGCCAAAACATCACGTCTGCCGAGCTTCCTTGGTCCACCAGCACCCTGTGGACCTTTCTTCCTGCTGTGATCAACGAAATCACTATGGGATCGTTGTCATGAGGCACAACATCCCGAAGATCTTGCTTGGTGAATGTAATATCCACTTCCGGCGAGTGGTCTTCAAACATATCCACCGTCATCACAGACCTCGCGTACCGCTTCCTCTGTGATGCGGTGCATCCACCTCCTGAGAAACCCCCTGCAATGGTGTGGATTTCCCCGTGCGTAGGCATCTCGTGCTGCTGAACTTCTCCACCTGCTGGTTGGGAGCTCGACGCGCCCCCCGTCCTTCTATCCAGCAAATAGTCATTTAGGAACCCGCTCTTAACCAGATCGTCGAGCTGGTATCCTAAAGCCAAGCATGAATCCACTGTATGGCCAAAGCCCTGGTGAAACTCACACCAGGCGTCTGGCTTTGGTCCCAGCACCTTGTCGCCCACCTTCTCTGGCGCTTTCAACCTAGCAGATATATTGGGAATGGCGATCAGGTCCGCCAATCCCATGACAAACTTGTGCTTAGGCGGGCGATTGTATTCCCGGCATGCTGGTTGCTGGCGTCCTTGGCCCCTGCCCTTGTTCTTCCTTGGATCATAAGGATGGCGAGTCCTCTGATCCCTTCTGGCCGCCGCTGTCTCCAGCACCCTCTGTGATGGAGATCAAGCCCAAGAGAACATGGAGGCCACTCATCAAGCTCAAGAAGAGGTGGAGGCACAAATGGAGGACGGTCATGGAGGTCAAAGTCCACCTCAAAGGATTACAAGAAGCATGTTCAAAGCCTTGGGAGCTAGAGGACATTTATTTTCTCTTTTTGTAGTGTCTTTAGTTGAAGGTGCTTAGAGGGAAACCTTAGAAACCTCTTTTGTTATAGCATCTTTTAGGCTTTAGTTAGGAGCTTTAGGGGGGTGTATTAATAGATAGGTGTAGAAGTAGAATAGGGGGTGCCAAAGTGAAGGAAAGGATCACACCTTCCTTGCTTTGCAAATAGGCGCCGGTTCTAGTTTGAATTAGGAGGGAATTTTGAATTGTTTTAGCTTTCTTTTTCAGCACCTTAGGCTATAAATAGAGGTGCCTTCCTTGTAAATTTCAGATTTGAATTTTATCTAAAGAAACTATACTCAAAATTGGAGTGAGCATTTGGAGAGCTTTGAGCTTCTTCTCTAGTCTTATCTTGAAGGACCATGGTTTCCTCAAGTGGCGGCTTCCACACTCATCTAGGAGCATCCATACTTCTAGTGGCGTGATCATCCAACCTATCTTCCATCTTCATGAGCATTCTCTTCTCCTTCCTTTCTTCTTCTTCAATTTGTTCATGTAGCTTTGAGTTTTGAGTTGTTTTTGTTTCGGTTCCTTTAAATTTCCAGCACCTATTTTCTGTTTGCTTCTTAATTCTGTTCGGTACTTTTGTTTTTAAGTTCAATTCTGTTCGGTTTCTTCTTTTCCTTCTCCTTTGTTGATTCAATTTGACAATATTTGGTTCATCCAAATGAGTTTGGGATTTGGTACTTGTTATTGGTGAGTTCTTGATTTTAGAACCATGATCCAACTTCTAAGAAAGTGCCTCTATATTTTCCAGCTCAAGGTGATTCCTCAAAGTGTCAAGAATCTTGTTCTATGTGGCTATTGGAATCACATCATGTGGTATCATGAGTCTTAGGTTCATTCTTGTTTAATTGTTGAGTTGTGTGCACTTTATTTCAAGAGCTCTTTTTAATTTCTTGCAATTTAAGTTTCTGTTTTAGAATTTTAATTGAGTTTTCTTGCTGTTTTTCTTTTGCTCCAAGTGCTTGTGAAAAGGTTTATGGCACTCATAATTCTTATGAGTATGGTTGCTCTTTTGGAATGGCATTATCCTTTGCTAAGCTCATCATTCCTGGCCCGAGAGGCGGCCAGGTCCTCGTGCATTCTCGCCTGTTCTATGCGCGAGGCTTCCACAGTTGCCTGCAACGAGCGCATAATCTCTACCATCTGCGCCATGGTCATAGCGGCGGCGCCTTCAGCAGCAACGGGCGCAACTGGACTTGAACGGTTGCTTCTCATTTTTCTCATGAAAACTCAGCAAATCACAGGGAATAATGAACAACACTTCCTTCAGCGACGATTGACTCAGCGATCAATCGGTCAAAACTGCGTGAAACTCCGCAAGAAAACTCAAGAACACAGAAACCTGCAACTCCACCAGAAACCACCGCTTCTTCCACAGAAAACCAAACGAACCAAAGAACTCAAAACTTCACCGAACAAAAACTCGCGCAGGAGCAGAAAACTTCACCTCACCGAACAAAAATCCCAACGAACGGTGGAAAACGCGAAATCACCGAACAAATCTCAAACGAACAGCGAACAATGGTTGCACCAGCACACAACCACGCGGAAAACCACGAAAACCTCCAAGAACTCACGCTGCGGATGGGAACAAGTTTTACACGGCCCCACGGTGGGCGCCTGATGATCCTGCCTGTTGACCAGAACGTTGGAGCTTGCCTCGTCAAACTTGGATCGACGTGTGCACCGCTTCAACCTCCGTCCTTCGTCACGATCCACCTCAAGAACCTGCAAAAGAACAGAGCGGCGCCGCTGCGGCCGATCGCACTCCAACGCCTAAGTCAGTGACCGAACCACCAAATACTAAGAGTAGTAACACTCAAGAACTCTCAAGGAGCCGTGCAATGTTCTCTCTCACAGTATGCTCAAGAACTCGCAAGCGTAAAGAATACAATCTGAACGTGCGTACCTCAAAAGTTCGTTGGGGAACCCTTAAATACCTGGTCACTTTCTCTCTCCTGGCAGTTACAGACACGGACACGTGGCTCGCATCCAGCTGTACACGTGCTATTATCTGGAGCCTCCTTGACTTGGGCGCTGCTTCCAACTCTCATTTGGCTAAGTTACTTATGCATGGTACTGCCCAGTGCATAGTTGTCCTAGAGTGCGATCTCTACTGGGATTGGCGAGTTAGGGTGCCTTCGTATACACCTTCCCTGTGGTCTCGCTGGCCGCCTTCATAATCTGCGCCACCTTCATCTTCGGCGATGTGCTTGCTTCGGCGATCTCTAATCACTTGGTCGCCTGAGTTTACATCTGGCGACTTCATCTTTAACCCGGTGACCGCCGGTTCTGGTATGCTGGAGATCGGAGCACGCCCACTTAATAATTGGCGATTTCACGAACCCCTCGACTTCCTTCCCTTCTGCCAACCTGGCGTCTCGTCAACACGCCTATACTGTAGCTTGGTGCCACGTCATTACCTCCAACTACCAGGGCGGTACAAGTCCCTTGCGTCTCGTGCCAAAACTCGCGCAAGCAACTAGAGTATCCTCAGGGAAAATATGCCAAAAGTCTGAACCCCGTTTCCAACATTCGAGGCGCTATTTAAACTACTCCAGCATTTAAAGCGCCTTAAAGCGCGTTTAATTATAAAACGTTCAGCGCCTTTAAGACGTTTAAACCGCTTGGGAGCATTTATAGTACCTTAAACGCTCGAAACGTAAACTTTATTGAATAGCTTTAATTACCTTGTACCTGACAAATTGACTTTTCTATTCTGACTTGGTTGCAGTTACACGTGGAGGGCCTCACAACACCGTGACCCCGTCTGGGGGGTATTTCCTCGTGTGAGTCCTCCTACCTGGGAGTGCATCTGCGCAAGGGGTGACTTTTTGGGTGACAACTCACGCCCCCAAACATCTAGTCACTCACTTTGAGAGCGTATCTACCTTCCTCTCGTGCCCTGCACCAAGCTGCCCCCGGGCGTGACCCTTCTCATGGGTCGTACCTACCCCAATGGCGTCTCTGGGGCGGCATGGGCACTTCACGAGTCAGGTTGCTCTCCACTGGCGCTATTACTATGGCCTTGAAGCCACCTTTCTCTTCTCTTTATTGCTACCCCGGGTTATCGGGGTTTGAGGCCTTCCCACGGCGTCGCTCCCTCCATGGTCTTTCCTACCCATGGGTATCGGGGAGTAACGCTGTGATTGCCTTGCTTTTGTGGCATTTGACCTTGGTGACGCCCTAACTGGGCGACGCCTACTAGGCGACGCCTTACCTTGGCGACGCTTCCTCTCGGCGACGCCCCGCCCCGGCGATGCTTGCACTTGGCGTCGCCTCACCTAGGCGACGCCTTATGTTGACTTTGACCTCGACGTTGACTTTGACCTTGACTTTGTCAACGCCCGGATACGGGACGGTACAATTCTGATCAAAACTGTTTTAGCTCATTAATACTGCCTTGAACGGCTAGATTTCAAGTGCTATAAATGTAGCCTTTCTTTCAAAACAAAATAACAAGTTTTACAGAGTTTGAAATTGAGATTGAGATTTGTTTTTGAAAGAAGTTTCAAAAGATTCTCAAGATTGTTGTTAAAGCTTTGCACTGGTACAAGATTTGATTATAGGGCTTCTGTTTTGTCTAATCTCATGTGTTTTCTATCTCTTTCAAGGTTCTTGTAATTGTTCTTTCATTACAACTGTAAAGTGTGTGAAAGAGGGTGTTCTGACTTGAGGTATGTAGTGTTGCAAAGAGGGTGAGAGGGTCTTGTGGTTTTCAAGGTCACCTATTTGTGGTGTGTGTGTAATCTGGATTTGATTACTAGGGGAACTCAAAGGTTGTTCTGAAAACTAGATGTAGCTCAAGGTTGAGTGAACCAGTATAAAATTGTTGTGTAAATCTCTCTATCTCTAACCCCTTATAACTGTTTGTGTTAATTTTGTTTCTGCTGTTGGTATAAACTGTTGAACAAGATGCTTTGATGTCTCCAAATCCAAGAGGAAAGCTTGAAGACCTTGCTGCTGGGTGTGTGTGTGTTGTCTAGTTGTTTGGAACCTGTTAATTCACTCCTTCAGATGAGTTTTCTAAAATGTTGTTAAAATTTCAACAGGTTGTTTTTTGAAACAACAAGTTGTTTTACCTTAGCAGTTTTTGAAAAGGTTTTGAAAAGCTTGACTTTGTTGTCATGTCAATTCAACCGATTGTTTCGAAAAAACAATTGATTGTTTTCCTGTAAACCTTAACAAAATTCTGTTAAGTGGTTTTAATATGTTTTAAATGATCCTAACTAACTTGGCTCCTTTATTAAATGTTTTTGACCACTTGGTGGGTCTACATAAAGGTGGTTTTACGCTCCTAATCTTGGGTAAGAGAAAGAGTTTATCAAAATAGTTCTTCCAAGATTTGAAAGAGCTTTGTATCATTCTTATGTGTGTGGAATAGGATTGGGTTGTAATTCTGAAGTTTAAGCTTTGTAATACCCAGGTGTATTCTATTCCCTTCTTCCTTGATTACTGTATTTTTGTTGTTGTGTTGCCAAGAAGTGTTGTGTGTTCTTGAGGTGTTCAAGATCAACATTCTTGGTGTGGTTTGCCAAAGGTAGTGTGTTTCTTGAGGGGTTCAAGGTCACTACTTTGGTGTGTGATGTTTGTAATCTGGTTTTGATTGCATAGTGGATTACCTAGTGGTTTCTGGGGACTGGATGTAGCTCTTGGTGTAAGAGTGAACCAGTATAAATTTGTTTGTGTGATTCTCTCGTTCCCAAATCTCACATATATATGTTTTAAGTTGTTTTTATTAACTCCTGATAAAAACAGTCGATTGTTTCAACAAAACAACCGGTTGATTTTCTGGAAATCAACTAAAACAGCTTTGTGCATTACTTTCCTTGATTCCTTTCTCTGTAATTCTTTATTGGCTTTCATTATACCTTCAAAGTTTGCGAAAATCCCTCTTAAACAATTCACCCCCCCCCCCCCGCCTCTCTCATTTAAGGCCATATATTCTAACAATTGACATCAAGAGCATGGTTCTTGAAAATTATTCAAGTTTTGATCCTAGATCTTTTTTAAATGGCTGAAAAGTTTTCTTTTGGGGAAGGTAAACAAACCACCTTTGTTTTGTGGTATGAACTATGAACTTTGGTGCATGAGAATGAATTTCTTTGTTGAATCTATAGATAGAAAAATCTGGAATGTTATTACAAATAGCTATCTAATGCCTATATCTGAAAATGTTTCTCCTGAAATAGAATATCTTGATTGTGTAGCTATGAACATCATTGTATCTGCACTTGATTCTAATGAATTGCTCAAGGTTTCAGAATGTAGTTCTGCCAAAGAAATGTAGAATACCCTTGAAGAGTATCACAAGAATCCAATGAGTGCCTTGATGGACAAAGAAGAATCTTCTGCTGAATCTTTCTCTTCAGAATCTAGAAAGGAGGTTTGTCTTATGACAAAAGAAGAATCTGGATCAAGTCAAGTTGCTAGGAACAAAAACTGTCAAGACTCAAGTGATGAGAGAGCAAGGAGAAGACGTCAAGCAAGAAGGAAAAGAAAGCAAAATAAAAAAGAAGTCAATCTGTGTTTGATGGCCAAAGAAGAAGATGATGCAAGTAGTGTAAGTTTTTGTCCTTCTCTAAATGCTGAAAATTATAGTCAACTTCTTCAAGTTTTTAAAGAAACACATGAGGAAGCTAACCGATTGGCAATCTTGAACAATCGGTTAAAAGGGTTGAAAACTGGCTTGAAAACAGAGTCAAGGCACTAGAATAAGAGTTGGAGAATTGAAAAACTGATTTTGAAAATCTAGAAATGCTTTACAAAACTCTTCTTGCAAGCGTGACTCACTTGTTTGTGAAAATTGGGAATCTCTTGAAAAGAAGGTTCACTACCTTGTGAAAACCGTGGATAGGCTTTCAAAGGGTAAATCCAACTTTGAGACTATCTTGGCATCTCAAAATTGTGTTTTTGGAAAAGCAGGTTTAGGTTTTAATCCACAAGGCAAGAAAACTGAGTTTTCAAAGTCTTTTTCAAAACTGCCAGAAAAACAACCAATTGAAAAATCGAAACAACTGGTTGTTACATGTTTTTAATGTATGAAGAGAGGCCACTCAGTTAGATTCTACAATATTAGGAAGTTTTTTGTTCCTAAAGGTATTTTGAAATGGGTTCCTAAGGTTTCTAAGGTTCCTAATACTTCTACTAACATGAGGAAGCTAACTGATTGGTAATCTTGAACAACCGGTTAAAAGGGTTAAAAACTGGCTTGAAAACAGAGTCAAGGCACTAGAAGAAGAGTTCGAGAATTGAAAAACTGATTTTGAAAATCTAGAAATGCTTTACAAGAACTCTTCTTGCAAGCGTGACTCACTTGTTTGTGAAAATTGTGAATCTCTTGAAAAGAAGGTTCACTACCTTGTGAAAACCGTGGATAGGCTTTCAAAGGGTAAATCAAACTTTGAGACTGTCTTGGCATCTCAAAATTGTGTTTTTGGAAAAGCAGGTTTAGGTTTTAATCCACAGAGCAAGAAAATTGAGTTTTTAAAGTCTTTTTCAAAACTTCCAAAAAAACAACCGATTGAAAAATCGAAACAACCGGTTGTTACATGTTTTTAATGCATGAAGAGAGGTTACTCAGTTAGATTCTGCAATATTAGGAAGTTTTTTGTTCCTAAAGGTATTTTGAAATGGGTTCCTAAGGTTTATGAGGTTCCTAATACTTCTACTAACATCATTGGACCCAAGGGGACTAAATCTTGCTTCTTAATCTTCTCTTGTAGGTATCCTTGGCAGCCAAGAATCGTTTTTGGACTTGAAGAATGACTGCTAAAGGGAAGAATATCAAGAGCAAAGACAATCTTTGTACCTACACTTTTCAATTGTATATGTCTTGTAGGATTCTTTGAATGTCAAGAGACATCCTTGGCACATGCATAGTGTTGATCAAAAGAAACTTCAAAGAGAGTATGTGTGTTTTCATTTCTCAATTTATGTAAGTGTGCCTTGTGACCATATGAACATCTCAAAGTCTTCTTTTTTAGTGAATCTATTGGGGTTCTATGTGCAAAGGTATGAACAAATTTCATACTAAATTTTCATCAATTTAAAAGGTAATTTCTGGTTATGAAAAATGTTCTTTTTGTTGTCACAGTAAAACAACCGATTGTTTTTTCGAAACAACCGATTGTTTTTCCTCTGGCACCTTTGTATAATACTGCCAACTTTGCTTAAGCATGATTAAACCTATTTCTCTTTTTCAAATCTTGCTTTTGGACAAATATACATTGAGTGTGCCTCAGATTTTGATAATAAAAGATTATATCGACTTGTTTTCTTGAAAGCTCTATATCATTTTCTATTTCTTGAAATGACAACATTGCTTGTACTGCTGGTCTACTATATTATCATTCTGACTTCTGCTTTGTACAACCCTTCTCATTGTCTATTTGTGAGAGCAAATAGGGGGAGTTGCTTATGCTTGATTTGGTTGTATAAGATAGCTTTAAAATTGATGCATTATGTTGTTGCTTCTCTGCACTTGAAAGCACTTGTTTACTTCAACTTTTCTGGTTTTTCTGCTAATGTTGTATATGCAGAAAACTGGTTTGTGTGTGTCTTGTTATCTTGCTACTATACTTACTTTGTATATGCATCAACTCTGTGTTACAGGACCTTTCAAATACAGGTGCTATGATGAAGAATGATCAAAGTGAAGCTTATAGTTCAAGAGCATACACGTTACTCATATTCTTGACAAGTCAAAATTCATTACCTATGTAAAGAAACTTCAAGAATAAAGAGTCTGATCTAGTGTTGTTGATGGCTTATAACTGTGGAGGAGTCTGTCCATGTGGTGTTTGATGAAATCATTCATAGTGAGCAGGGTTCTACAAAGGTTTATGCAGAAGAAGATGAGTAGAACATCACCTTGGAGAAGTTAGAATCCTGTCCAGAAAAACAACTGATTGATTCTGCGAAACAACCGGTTGAAATTATGCAATAGGAAGAACTGCCAAAGGAATGGAGAATTCTAAGGGATCTTTCAGTGGAGAACATCATTGGATGCAAATGGGTTTTCAGAAACAAGCTGGATGAATCTGAAGTATTTACAAGGAAAAAGGCAAGGCTTGTGGCTAAAGGTTATAATCAAGAAGAAGGCATAGATTATGGTGAAACCTTTGCTCCAGTTGCAAGATTAGAAGCTGTAAGGTTGTTGTTGGCCTTTGCTTGTTTGAGTGGATTCAAATTGTTTCAAATGGATGATAAGAGTTCTTTCCTCAATGGAATCATCAATGAGGAAGTCTATGTTGGACAACCACCGGGCTTTGATGATCATCAACATCCTAACCATGCATACAAGCTGAAAAAAGGCCTTGTGTGGGCTTAAGCAAGCTCCAAGGCAGTGGTATGAGAGGCTAAGTAAGTTGTATATGTTCATCCTATGCTTTTGGCTTCATAAGACCAAATGAAATTCTAAACATGCTTGAGGTAATGCAAAGGTATGAATGTATTCATTATGCATTTCCCATCACTTTGAAAGATGGTATGCTTTGAAAAATAAATTTTTTTTGCTATCTCAGAAAAACAACCGATTGTTTTCACGAAACAACCGATTGTTTTCACAAAACAACCGATTGTTTTACCTCTAGTACATTTGAATAAAGTTGTTATGATTTGTTATGCATGATTACAACTGTTTATTTTCTTTCATAACCCATTATAAGTCAAATATGCATTCTTTGTGCCTCTGAATTAGATCATAAAGAGATATATTCTTTGTTTTCCTTGAAATTCAAAGCTTTTTATGAATGGAAACCACATTGGTGGTCATGGGGTTGATGAATATTTGTGAATGTATCTTTGGAACGTCTGGAAGGTTTGCTCTTAACAGAAGAGAGAATATTTCTACCAAATCCACCTCTTGAGCAATCATTTAACCAAGTTGAATTGCTAGATGAAGAAAATATAGGGGGAGAAATTGTGGTCTCCTTGCAGAAATTTATGGGGTCTATGGTACTTTGATTATGCTGATGTCATAGCTTTGATACACCATAGATTTTTGCTGCAATTTTGATACGGTATCATAGGTTTGTTGTTGCAATGGTGCTGCTACACATATTGGTATTCTGGTTTTTCTTCATCCTGATTTTATCGCTTCTTTCATTCTATTTGAGAAGACAAATAGGGGGAGAATGGTGTGGTTTTATGTGTTGTAGTGTTGCTGCTACACTCTGGTGTTATCTGGTATTATCATGGTTTAAATTCTGTTGTTGCCATGCTCTTATTCACCATAGTTTTGTTGCACACAAGTCTCATTTTGGCACTGGTTTTTATGGCTATTTGATTGGTTTTTCTGCTTAAAGGCTTATGCAGAAAACTGGTTTTGTGTGCCTTGGTATCCTGCTGGTATACTTGCTTTGTATATGCACAAATTTTGTTTTGCAAGACCTTTCAAGTTCAAAAACAACAACACAAACAAACCAGGGATTTGTCTTCATCAAATAGGGGGAGATTGTTGAACAACATGCTTTGATGTCTCCAAATCCAAGAGGAAAGCTTGAAGACCTTGTTGTGAGTGTGTGTGTTGTCTAGTTGTTTGGAACTTGTTAATTCACTCCTTAAGATGATCCAAGTTCATTTGAATCTTTAACCTTTTGAAAAGATGAGTTTTCTAAAATGTTGTTAAAATTTCAACAGGTTGTTTTACCTTAGCAGTTTTTGAAAAGGTTTTGAAAAGCTTGACTTTGTTGTCAAGTCAATTCAACCGATTGTTTCGATAAAACAATCGATTGTTTTCCTATAAACCTTAACAAAATTTTGTTAAGTGCTTTTAATATGTTTTCAATGATCCTAACTAACTTGGCTCCTTTATTAAATGTTTTTGACCACTTGGTGGGTCTATATAAAGGTGGTTTTACGCTCCTAATCTTGGGTAAGAGAAAGAGTTTATCAAAACTGTTTTTCCAAGATTTGAAAGAGCTTTGGATCATTCTTAAGTGTGTGGAATAGGATTGGGTTGTAATTCTGAAATTTAAGCTTTGTAATACCCAGGTGTATTCTATTCCCTTCTTCCTTGATTACTGTATTTTTGTTGTTGTGTTGCCAAAAAGTGTTGTGTGTTCTTGAGGTGTTTTTGATCAACATTCTTGGTGTGGTTTGCAAAGGTAGTGTGTTTCTTAAGGGGTTCAAGGTCACTACTTTGGTGTATGATGTTTGTAATCTGGTTTTGATTGCATAGTGGATTACCTAGTGGTTTCTGGGGACTGGATGTAGTTCTTGGTGTAAGAGTGAACCAGTATAAATTTATTTGTGTGATTCTCTCTTTCCCTAATCTCACATATATCTGTTTTAAGTTGTTTTATTAACTGCTGATAAAAACAACCGATTGTTTTGACAAAACAATCGGTTGATTTTTTGGAAATCAACTAAAACAGCTTTGTGCATTGCTTTCCTTGATTCCTTTCTCTGTAATTCTGCATTGGCTTTCATTATACCTTCAAAGTTTGTGAAAATCCCTCTTAAACAGTTCATCCCCCTCTCGTTTAAGGCCATATATTCTAACATAAACAACCGATTAAAACGCAATTTCAATCGGTTAATATTCTGAAAACAATTTATGTATCATTGTTTTATTTCTTTCTGTACCGTCCCGTATCCGGGCGTTGACTAAGTCAAAGTTAAAGTCAACAACTGGAGAGTCAAAGTCAACGCAGGGCGTCGCCTAGGTGGAGAGACGCCAAGGCAAGGCGTCGCCCAACCAGGGCGTCGCCAGATCAAACAGTGCTAAAGCAAGGCAATCACGGTGTGGTTCCCCGATACCCATGGGTAGGAAAGACCATGGAGGGAGCGACGCCGTGGGAAGGCCTCAGGTCCTGATAACCCGGGGCAGTGATAAAGAGAAGGAAAAGGTGGCTTCAAGGCCATAGTAATAGTACCAGTGTAGGGCAGCCTGACTCGTGAAGTGCTCCTCCCGCCCCAAGAGGAAAGTCACGCCCAGGGCAACCGGGTGCAGAGTACAAAAGGAAGGCAGATACGCTCTCAAAGTAAGTGGCTAGATACTTGGGGGCATGAGTTGGCACCCAAAAAGTCACCCCTAGCGCAGTAGCACTCCCAAGCAGGAAGACTCACACGTAGAAACGTCCCCAGATGGGCAGAAACGCCCCCAGATGGGGTCACGGCGTCGTGAGGCCCTCCACGTGTATAGCAGCCTTGTCAAAATGAAAACACCCTTTAGTCAGGTGCCAGGTAATTAAAAGTCATTCAATACAGTTTCCCTTTCGAGCATTCAGGTACTATAATGGCTCCCAAGCTTTTCAACGTCTTAAATGCGCTACGTTAAAAGCGCTTTAAGGCGCTTTAAATGCTTGGGTAGTTTAAATAGCGCAGAGAATGTTGGAAAAAGGGTTGAAACTTTCGGCAAATTTACGAGAGAACTCTCTAGTTGCTTGCTCGTGCTTGAAGGTTACATACAAGTGACTGGGGAATATTTTTGCCTGAAGGAGACAACACACACACATATACACAGTTCTTTTACCACCTTAAGAGTGCCATACGCGGTGCTCAGACACGTAGGTGGACAGTTTTTGGTGTTTCTTCCTGGCTGACTTGAGCGTCGGAGTGCACACGGCCGCTAGGGCGCCTCTTTGTCCTCTTTTTTGCAGGGATCCACAGGAAACCAGTGGGAAGGAGTCCCTAGCTGACGGTTGAGGTCGCGCACGAAGACGTCCCGGTCAGCCGGACGGAACATTTGGCGCCCACCGTGGGGCCGATATAAAACATCAGTCCCATCACAAGTTCGAGAAAATTTACCAAGTTACAGTAACGTTGAAGGAGGTTGGAGTGACAATGGCCCCTACCAGACGACGCACAGCACGCGCAGGCCCAGCAGAACTATCCATGCAGCAGGTCCTAGAAATAATGAGGGGGCTGCAGCAGGACATGGCGGATTCGAAAATGGAGCAGGAACGCATGTAGGCAGACCTTGACGCCTCGCATGAGCGGAACGAAGAGCTCCACCGTGTGAATGAGGAGTTGCGCCAGGGCCTGAGAAACGATCGGAGACGGCCTGGACAGGACGAGATGGAGAACCATTCCCCACCAAGGGAGTTTTCCACTCCTTTCTCGCAGGAGATCCTAGACGCAGCGATCCCGAACACGTTCGCGAGGCCCAAGGTGATCTTCACCGGGATGGAGGACCCAGAGACGCACCTTGCTGCATTTCACACACAGATGGTCCTGATAGAAGGTTCTGATGCTGCCAAGTGCAAGCTCTTCATGAGCACCCTGACCGGGATGGCTATGGATTGGTTCATTAGCCTCCCAGAGGGTCATATCACATCTTTCCGCCAATTGTCGCGGTTATTCAGAGAACAGTACTTAGCCAACAAGGCCCTGCCGCCGGTCTCCTACGATCTGTTTGATGTGAAGCAGTATCAGGGGGAGACCCTGAAGGAGTATATCAATCGCTTCGGGGCCCAGGTTGTGAAGGTTGGTACAACAGAGGAGCCTATGATCGTGTACGCATTTGTGAAAGGCGTATGCCCCGGCCCCTTTGGAGAATCCATTATCCGCAACGGCCCTAGGACTTTCGCTGAACTACGGCGTAGGGCGGTAAAGCATATTGCTTCTGAAGGGGAGGTATGTGTGAAGTGCACCAGCGCCGTGCCCTCACGCCCGAGGGGACCAGCGCGAGCTCAGCCCGTCAGGGTCAATGAGACCACGACGGGGAGAAAGAAGCCAGAGGCGAGACGCCCCTACGAGGCCAGAAAGCCCCAGCCCCGGGGTCCAGCAGGAGGCGATAGCCCCGCCAGAGAAAGAGCGAGACCGGCGAGGTACAACTTCGTGGTTGAGTTGAAGGATTTAATCGCCGTGCCTAACATAGCCGAGAGGCTGAGGCGACCGGCGAAGATCGACAAGGTGTTAGGGCCCCGTAAAGACTCTTGGTGCGAATTCCACGAGGCTTTCGGGCACCACATCGATAATTGCCTGTCGTTGGGCTACCAGCTGGATGAGCTGGTGAGGACTGGGTTTTTGAAAGACTATGTCGTAGATTCCACAACGACCGCCACCTTGCCGCCGTCGGCAGATGAACCAGCACACGAGATGCCTGTGCTTGGCGAGGTCCACACCATTGCTGGAGGTTTTTCCGGCGGAGGACCCACCGCCTCCCAGCGGAAGAAATACGCGAGGGGGGTGAATTCAATCGAAGAGAGGCTCTCGGGGGAGCCATGGGAGTCAGATATTGTGTTCACAAGAAGAGACCTCCGAGATGTGGTACCCCACGACAACGACCCCGTTGTCATCTCAGTCGTTACAACCGGAAGGAAGGTGCACAGAGTGCTGGTAGACCAAGGAAGTTCGGCAGATGTCATGTTTTTGTCGACCTTTAATAAGTTACGGTTGTCCCCGATCTGTTGAGTCCCTATACTGGGTGCTTGTATGGGTTCGGGGATAACCAGGTAGAAGTCCGAGGGTACCTGGAGTTGAGGACCACGTTCATAGACGGAGAGGCCTCCCGTACCGAGAGCATCCGGTACCTCGTCGGGAACGCTAATTCTGCCTACAATATTTTGCTGGGCAGACCGGCGTTAAACCGTCTGAGCGCGGTGTCCTCCACCCGTCACATGAAGATGAAGCTGCCGGACCTCAGTGGCCAGGTGATAGTCATCAGGTCAGACCAGGAGGAGGCGAGGAAATGCTATGAAAACAGCTTGAAAACGAAGAGAGGCGTATTCATGGTGTATGAACGTCCGCCGAGCGCGGACGCGACGATGATTGAGGCGACGCCCGCTGGGCTGACGCCTGAAGAGGCCATAGCGGAGAGGGCGATGCCCGAAGCAGATGTGCCAATGGAGGAAGGCCTGACGACGCGGCGCTCGTAGAAGAGGCGGCGCCCGTCGAAGATGATAGCAGGGAGCAGCCTGCGGCTAACGCCGTAGAAAGGGAGATTGGCGGCAAGACTTTCAAGTTAGGAAGTTCGCTAAGCCCAGAAGAACAGGAAGGGGTGGCCGAAGTGATTGCACGCCACCTGGGTGCCTTCGCATGGTCCGCCTCGGATATGCCAGGCATCGACCCCGATTTCCTGTGTCACCACCTCAGCATGGACGCCACGGTCCGCCCCGTGCGTCAGAGAAGGAGAAAGTTCAATGAGGAACGACAACAGGTGGTGAAAGATGAAACGCAGAAGTTGCTGAGTGCTGGCCACATCAGGGAGATTCAGTACCCTGAGTGGCTCGCCAACGTCGTCTTGGTGAAAAAGGCGAACGGAAAGTGGAGGATGTGTGTTGACTTCACGGACCTGAACAAGGCATGCCCAAAGGACTCGTATCCGCTGCCCAGCATCGACGCCTTAGTAGATAGTGCGTC
The DNA here is from genome assembly GCF_000499845.2 of Phaseolus vulgaris. Taxonomy (NCBI): domain Eukaryota; kingdom Viridiplantae; phylum Streptophyta; class Magnoliopsida; order Fabales; family Fabaceae; genus Phaseolus; species Phaseolus vulgaris. The sequence continues at coordinate 4,134 of NW_027174140.1, read as the reverse complement.
TGGCAGCAAGGTGCTAAGTTTCCTGGACGCCTTTTCAGGGTACAGCAAAATCAAGATGCACCCAAGAGACGAGAACAAGACTGCATTCATGACTGAGACATGCAGTTACTGCTATAAGGTGATGCCCTTCGGGCTGAAAAATGCGGGTGCCACGTACCAGAGGCTAATGGACAAGGTCCTGGCGCCAATGCTTGGGAGGAATGTGTACGCCTATGTAGACGACATGGTGGTGGCGTCGCAGACTAGGGTGCAGCACATGGCAGACCTGGAGGAGTTGTTCAACACAATATCCAAGTACCGCCTCAAGTTGAATCCCGAGAAGTGTGTTTTCGGGGTAGAGGCCGGAAAGTTCTTGGGTTTTTTGCTCACCGAGAGGGGGATAAAGGCGAACCCCGACAAATGTGCGGCTATTATCGCCATGCGAAGCCCGACATCGGTAAAGGAGGTGCAACAGCTGACAGGGCGGATGACGGCGCTCTCGAGGTTTGTTTCCGCCGGAGGAGAGAAGGGGCACCCGTACTTCCAGTGCCTCAAGAGAAACAGTCACTTTGCATGGACTGATGAATGCGAAGCGGCTTTCATTAAGCTGAAGGAGTACCTGGCGACGCCGCCGGTCCTCTGCAAGCCGGTAACGGGCGTGCCCCTCCGGTTATATTTTACCGTAACGGAGCGGGCCATTAGTTCTGTGTTGGTCCAGGAGCAGGACTAGAGTCAGAAGCCCATCTACTTCGTAAGCAAGGCCTTACAGGGGGCTGAGACGAGGTACCAAGCACTAGAGAAGGCGGCGCTGGCGGTAGTGTTCTCTGCTAGGAGGCTCCGTCATTACTTCCACAGCTTTACGGTGGTGGTGATGACCAATCTCCCTATATAGAAAGTGCTGCAGAAACCTGATGTGGCAGGAAGAATGGTACGCTGGGCAGTGGAACTGTCAGAATTCGACATCCAGTACGAGCCTAGAGGATCCATCAAAGGGCAGGTGTACGCAGATTTTGTAGCAGAACTTTCGCCCGGAGGTGAGCAAGAGGTGGAAGCGAGTTCGCAGTGGCTGCTCTCGGTTGATGGCTCTTCAAACCAACAAGGAAGCGGTGCGGGAATAGTCTTGGAGGGACCCGACGGCATACTGATCGAGCAGGCCTTGCGTTTCGCCTTCAAGGCAAGTAACAATCAGGCAGAATATGAAGCCCTGATAGCAGGAATGCTCTTGGCCAAGGAGATGGGCGCACAGAATCTCCTGGTGAAGAGCGACTCTCAGTTGATTACGGGGCAGGTGTCGGGTGAGTTCCAGGCGAAGGACCCACAGATGGCGGCGTATCTGAAATACGTCCAGTTATTGAAGGGGGCGTTCAACGCTCTTGAGCTGATACATGTCCCGAGGGAGCAGAATGCCAGAGCTGACCTGCTCGCAAAGCTGGCCAGCTCAGGCAAGGGGGGTAGACAGAGGACAGTGATCCAGGAGACTCTCAAAGCTCCGCGTCGATTCGTGGAAGACAACAGGGTGGATGTCCTCCAGATTTATACATCAAGGGGAAGGCCGAGGAGTCATTCCTCTTTGACCCAAGATACGCAGAGGGCGCCCCGCATCAGCATGTACGCGGGTGTGCCTGAGGAAGAGCAGATGCAGGTATGTGTTTTGTCCAAGGGAGACACCTGGATGACGCCCTATAAGCGATACCTGGCGGATGGGGCCCGTCCAGTGGACCCTGAAGAGGGTAAAAAAGTCAAAAGAAATGCCGCAAGATATACTTTGGTGGATGGGGTGTTGTTCAGGCACGGTTTCACTCACCCTATCCTAACATGCGTCAGTGGCGATGAGTGCACCAGGATAATGGCGGAGCTACACGAAGGCATCTGCGAAAGCCATGTAGGGGGAAGATCCTTAGCCTCCAAGGTAATACGCGCAGGCTTCTTCTGGCCAACAGTGAAAGAGGACTGCACACGGCACGCCCAGCGGTGTAGGCAATGCCAAAAGCACGCCGACTGGCACAAGGCGCCGCCAGAAGAGTTGCGGTCCATATACAGCCCGTGGCCTTTCCATACACGGGGAATTGACATCCTGGGCCCTTTCCCACTGGCAATCAGGCAGATGAAGTATCTGATCGTCGCCATCGAATACTTCACTAAGTGGATAGAGGCGGAGCCCGTGGCACAGATCACTGCGCATAAGGTACAGCATTTCGTGTGGAGAAACATTGTGTGTCGCTTTGGCGTACCTAGGCGCCTGATATCTGACAACGGGACCCAGTTTGCCAGTCAGCAGTTGAGAAATCTGTGTGCTGAAGTAGGAATCAAACAAGTGTTCGCATCGGTTGAACACCCCCAGACCAATGGACAGGTAGAGTCGGCAAACAGAGTTCTGCTGAGGGGGTTAAAAAGAAGGTTAGAGAAAGCCAAAGGGGCGTGGGCGGAAGAGGTGCCAAGGGTGGTATGGGCATATCACACCACGCCCCAATCCTCTACTATGGAGACGCCCTTCAGTTTGGTGTACGGGTCAGACGCGATGATTCCAGTAGAAATACATGAAAGCTCACCACGTTTTCAAAACTTTGTGGTGGAGGAGTCCAATGAAGAGAGGCGAGTAAACCTGGATCTGCTAGAAGAGGCCAGGGAAGAAGCTAGAATAAAAGCTGAAGCGATGAAGAGAAGGGTAGAGCGGCAATATAGCTCTAAGGTAAAGCCGCGACAGTTTCAGGTGGGCGACCTAGTGATGAGGAAAGCTCACCCATACGAGTTGGAGAATAAGCTGTCTCCCAAGTGGACCGGGCCCTTTAGAGTTACTGAGGCTAAGGGCAACGGTTCGTACAACCTGGAGACTTTAGATGGAGGCCCTATCCCGCGCAGTTGGAATGCAGCCAACTTAAAATTTTATTTCAGTTGACTTATGTAAGCAGGATGTAACAATTTAGTTGAAGGGGACGCTCTTTTTCCCTCTCGGGGGTTTTTTAATGAGGTCACCCTAATAAAAGGAAAAACCAGTTGAGAAAAAGAAGTGCCTTGGTTTTCAGCCTTTATCTTTCCTTGTTTGAAGTAATGTGATGCGTCGCCTAGGTCATGGCGTCGCCAGAAAGAAGGCGCCACCTAGATAGGGGCGTCGCCCCTGAGCAGGCGTCGCCCAAATGAAGGCATGCACCGTTGGAAGAACAGGATGAAAGGAAAGCGCGCAGTACATGAAGCATATGCAAAGTAAAGTGGCGTTGCAAAAAATCGAGTATGATGTTGAAAAGTTGTTGTTACAAGCAATGTTCAATACAATGGGAGTAGTACAAACGGAGCAAACGCTACAAATCATGCAAAAAAAAGCTAACAAGTCATTCCTCAGTGGTCATCAGAGTCATCACTAGAGGAAGGCGAAACCCCTTTTCCAGCCCGCAGAGCTCGAGTAAGTCGTGTCCTCTTTTCTTGGTTTATTCTCGAACCTGCACCAGGGGAAAAGACGTGGTAGAGATACCATGAGGCAAGACATGCACGTACAAAAAACGACAAAGGCCGGAGTTACCAAGGCAGTGGTTCTTACATATGTACTTCTCAAGAGTCCCAGCGTTGAACTCCAGGCTGATCACCGTGGCAGAGTCAAACCTCCCGCCTTAGCAAGAATCCGGCAAGCTATTTGACCACTTGGAGCCAGCTTCTTGAGGGGTTTGGCTTTGAGGGCCTTTTCCTCTCTCACCCAGTACAGCGGAAACCCATCCAGAGCGTCGGGAACAAGCTCAGTACGACAGATCTTGAAGAACCGGCCTTTCCACCCGGTGAATGAGCTTTGGAAGGGTGTGAAAAAGAGAACTCTCCCGGGTACATTACTGAGAGTTACCCAGAGGTTGTGTCTCTGCCTCTTCACCTCAAAGAAGTGAAGAAAGAGGTCAACCGAGGGTGCACAACCCAGAACCCGAAGAGAATGTCGAAGGCTTTGACAAAGGCCCAGCTGTTGGGATACAACTGGGCCGGAGCCACGTTGATCTCCGTCAGCAGTTCCTTCTCGAACCAAGAAAAGGGTAAGCGCACTCCGATGGTCTTGAACACCACCTGGTAAAAGTAAAAGAAAGGGACCCCTTCGTTGGCCCGTTCGTCTCCACATACTGGCTCCCCTAGAGTGCAAGGGAGCACAGCGATGTCGTCGTCATGCCTCCTCGCGAAGGCCCG